>NW_027591408.1:0-87500 GCF_964213995.1 Mustelus asterias | reverse complement strand
CACCCTATCCCCATAACCCCGTGTATTCACCATGACTAAATCACCTCAGCCACGCTCGCCCCAAAACTGGAAATCCCGCCCCTAGTGTCCAAAGATGCGAAGGTTCGGTGGATTGGCCATGCCAAAATGATCTCTTCCTGTCCAAAGGTGGGCTATGTGTTCCCGTATTTAGTAAGGGTTTAAGATGATGAGATAGAAAGTTTGCCACAGTGCACACAAACAGGCAGCATTGGCAGCATTGTAGCTGGAAGCTTCAAATGACAAACAAATCTTCATGTCTGAAGTCAATGGTTCAAAGAGTGAAAGATGGATTTCATTGTAGACAATTGTGTGGTCACCCACTTTAAAACGGATAGAACAGATTGCTTTATGAATGGGGAAAAGCTAGAAAGAGTGGAGGCCCAAAGAGACTTGGGGCGGTCACATCAACATAGAAAATAGGAGGAGGCCATTCAGCCCTTTGAGCCTGACCCACCATTCAACACAATCATGGCCGATCCTCTGTCTCAATGCCATACCCCAGCGCTCTCCCCATACACCTCGACACCTTTAGAGTCTAGAAATCTATCTCTTTTCTTAAATATATTCAGTGACTTGATCTCCACAGCTTTCTGTGGGAGAGAATTCCACAGGTTCACCACCCTCTGAGTGAAGAGGTTTCCCCTCATCTCAGTCCCAAATGGCCTCCTCCGTATCCTGAGACTGTGACCCCTTGTTCCAGACACCCCCAGCCGGAGGAAACAATATCCCTGTATCCAGCCTGTCCAGCACTGTCAGAATTTTATACCTTTCAATTAGATCCCCGCTCACTCTTCTACATTCCAGTGAATACAGGCCCAGCCGACCCAATCTCCCCTCAGACATCAATGTTGCCATCCCAGGAATCAGTGTGGTGAACATTCACTGCTCTCCCTCTGTGGCAAGTACATCCTTCCTCAGATAAGGAGAGGAACACTGTACACAAGACTCCAGGTGTGGTCTCACCGAGGCTCTGTCCAGCTGCAGTAAGACATCCTTGCTCTTCCACTCGAATCCTCTTGCAATGAAGGACAACATGGGTGTCACAGTGGTTAGCTCTGCTGCCTCACAGTGCAACGGACCCGGGTTCAATTTTGGTCTCGGGTCACTGTCTGTGTGGAGTTTGCACGTTCTCCCCGTGTCTGCGTGGGTTTCCTCCGGGTGCTCCGGTTTCCTCCCAAACTCCAAAGATGCGCGCGTTAGGTTGATTGGCCGTTATGAATTGCCCCTTAATGCCTGGGAGATTAGGATATTGTGAGTGAGACTGTGGGACTGTTCTCTATCTGTGTGTGTGTGAGAGACTGTGCGTGTATCTATGTGTGTGTGTGTGTGAGACTGTGCGTGTATCTATGTGTGTGCATCACTGCGTTTGTGTGTGTTTCACTATCTTCCTGTCTCTCAGTCCCCCAGTCCCAGAATCTGCTTCTCTTTACACAGATGCTGCCTGTCCTGCTCAGTATTCCGGCATTGACTATTTCACAATCTGAGGAGTTGTGAATGCTGCGATCATCAGCGAACATCTCACCTATGGAGGGAAGGTCAATGATGGAGCAGCTGAAGATGGTTGGGGCCTCGGACACTCACCCTGAGGAACTCCTGCAGTGATGTCCCGGGACTGAGAGGATCAGCTTTGAGATAATCGGCACATTGGGGGAAAGCTTGGAAAGCAGAGGATGCTGATTTAAGGTAAATGGCGACAGCGGCAACATGAGGCAATATCTGTGGCTTTGGACTGATCCTTGTTGTACCCCACTATTAGCTGCTTACCCACCTGAATATCTCACTGTTAGTCTCTGCATTACTATCTCATCCCTATCTCTCAGTGACTCTGCCTCTCTCCATCTCTCCGCGGAAATTATAATGGGGAGCAAAGAAATGGCAGCAGAATTGAATATATACTTTGGTTCTGTCTTCACAAAAGAGGCACAGATAACCTGGCAGAAATGTTAGGGAACCAATGGTTTAGTGAGAGTGTGGAATTGAATTGAAGGAAATCAGTATGAGTAAGAAAATGGTGCTGGGGGAATGAATGGGGTTAAAGGCTGACAAATCCCCAGGGCCTGATAATCTACATCCCAGAGTATTAAAGGAAGCGGCGCTGGAAATATTGGATGCATTGCTGGTCATCTTCCAAAATTCTATAGACTCTGGAGCAGTTCCTACAGATTGGGGGGTGGCAAATGTAACCCCACGATTTAAAATAATCTTTTCACTTGCGTGTAATTTATCACAGAACACGGGCAGCATGGGCTTATCGAGAATGACGGGATAGTGTTGGGGTGGAGAAGTTATTCCTTCAAGTCGGAATCAGTGTAGTTTTGAAATGTGTTGAGGGTTTCCGCCTCTCCCCAGTCAATCCTTCCCAACCTCTCTATCGAGGCTCCTTCTCACTTTCTACCAGACAATTAATTGTGCTCGGGAGCGGGTGCAGAGGAGATTGAAATGAAACGGACAGACAGTTAACTTCAACACTGAGAAATGTGAAGTGATGCACTTTGGACAATAAGTTGAGGAGAGAATCCATAAACCAACTGGGAACAAGTTAAATCATGTGCAGGTAAAGGGAAACCTTTTATACCTCCATCAATCTGTGTCTCTCTCTTTTTCTCACTCTCTGTGTCTTCTGTCCATCTCTCCCTTTCTGGGAATATCTGAAAAATATCCACAAATATCAGGCAGCCATTTGGCGTTTCTTCCCAGTGGCCATTTCGTGTGAACGCAGCACTGAGATATTTCTGACAGAGTTGTCTCTTCACCAAAGTAACGTTAGTATTTTAAATGTGACAGATACGCAGCTATGGAGACACAAACGAGGGCTGTATTCCCAGGAATTTTGGAGTGTCAGGGACAATTTGATCCAAGTTGTCAGGAGAATAATGGAAACTGATAGCACAGAGAGAGAGAAATGTTTCTTGCTGGTTATCCACCTCCTCCAGTCCCACCATCCTCCCATATCTGTTTTCCTTTCATTCTGGCTCCGTGACCATCCACAATTTGAATCGTTTCACCATTGGGAGCTGTGTCTTCATCTGCGTGGGCTCCAAATCTGGAACTCCTTCCCTGAACGTTTTATTCAAATACATCCATGGGATGTGGGCCTGGCTGGTTCTGCCAGCGTTTACTCCTCGTCCCTAATTGCTCATGAACTGAGTGGCTTGCTAGGCCATTTCAAACAGCATCTAAGAGTCAACCACATTGCTGTGAGGCTGGAGTCACATGTCGGCCCGACCAGGTAAGGACGGCAGATTTCCTTCCATAAAGGACATGAGTGAAGCAGATTGGTTTTCTCAATTTTAATACCTTCTTTTCCTCCAATTAAAATAGTCCATAAAAACCATCTGGCCAAACCTTTGGGACGTGACCCTAAACTCTCCTGTGACTCGGTGTCAAATTTCTCACATTAAGGCTCCTGTGAAGCATCTTGGGATAATACTGTCCAAGGTGCTATATAAATGCAAGTTGTTGTTGTGTGTGTCTGAGTGTCAGCTTCTGTCCATGTCCAGGACACTGCAGGTAACAGAGAATGATTCACTCTGGTCTGCGATTGTACATCTCGTGTGTGTCTCAGTGTCAGCTCTGAAACATGTACAGCACTATCCCATCCTGTTTCTGTGTCTCTCTGCCTCTGTATCTGTATCTCTCCCTCTCGCTCCATCTCTCTCCCCATGACTGAAACAAACTAGAGTTTAAATCCCACACTGGGATGCTGTTCAATGTGAGTTCAGTTTTCCCAGAACTAAAAATCCTCAATTATTCCTTTGACACAGCAGAGGGAACTTTTCTCAAAGTGAGTTTGTGGCTGTCTTGAATTTGAACCCAAGTTTTCAATATGGGGGTGGCACAGTGATGCAGGGGTTAGCACTGCTTCCTCACAGTGCCAGGGACCCGCCTTCGATTCCCAGCACGGGTCACTTTCTGACTGGAGTTTGAACGTCCTTCCCGTGTTTGTGTGGGTTTCCTCCGGGTGCTCCGGTTTCATCCCACACTCCAAAGATAGAACAAAGAAAATTACAGCACGGGAACAGGTCTTTCGGCTCTCCAAGCCTGCACCGACCATGCTGCCTGACTGAACTAAAACCCCCTACCCTTCCGGGGACCATATCCCTCCATTCCCATCTTATTCATGTCTTTGTCAAGACGCCCTTGAAAAGTCACTATCGTATCCGTTTCCACTTCCTCCCCCGGCAACGAGTTCCAGGCACCCACCACCCTCTGTGTAAAAAAACTTTCCTCCCACATCTCCTTTAAACCTTGCCCCTCGCACCTTAAACCTCTGCCCCCGAGTAATAACTCTTCCACCCTGGGAAAAATCTTCTGACTATCCACTCTGTCCATGCCCCTCATAATCTGGCAGACTTCTATCAGGTGTACAGGTTAGGTGGATTGGCCAAGCTAAATTGTCCCTTAGTGTCAGGAGGATTAGCTGAGGTAAATGTATGGGATTATAGGGATGGGGCCTGGGTGGGATTGTGGTCAGTGCAGACTCGATGGGCCGAATGGCCTCCTGCACTGCAGGATTCTATGAACCCTGTTCTGTATTTGGTTTGGGATTGTTTGTTGAAAAGTGTAGTTGAAGTGTTACTCTGTAATGCTGGAATTTAGGCTACGGGATGATTGGATCAAACACTTTAAGATAATAAGGGGAATGGAGAGGACTGATGAAGAACAACTTTTCCTGCTGGTTGGGGAGTCCAGGACTTGGGGACATTGGATTTCAAACAATGTTGAGGATTTTAGACTTGTAGGAGTGGAATTCAGAAACACTTTGCCACACCAGCTGTGATATTAGTTTGGAACTACCTTCTATAATTCGTAGTTGATGCTCAGTCGCTTATTGATGTTTAAATCTGAGGTTGATAGATGATATTTTTATACAGGAGAAGCAATTTAAAATCAATGGGACAATGTTAAAATGGATGCAGGAACAGAGAGACCTGGGCTTTCAGTTCATTTTTACATCTTAAAGATTGAACCTGGTGCTCAGAATCTGTCAGTTGAATCTACTTTTCCCGCCTGATAAAGTGTCAACAATTGTGTTGGGGAATGTGACAAAAGATGACATTCCTGCACAGTGGGGTTGGGAGGTTGTTTGAAAGGAGATTCAGATTGTATCAGAAAGCGTCAATTAGATTGTGTCTCGTTGCAGAAGGTGCATATTTCACAGGAAATGCCCCGAGATAAAGACTAGTTTCACCGATGTCTGAGTAACTTTCAAAGTCTGCAGACGCATGAAGGGGGCAGAGATATTGTGATATTCAGAACAGGAGATGGGGGACAATCACAGAATTGAAGATGTGAGGCCATCTCCTGTTTCCGAATGTCAGTGTTTAGCTTTTAAACTTTAGTCCTGTGCTAATAATTCCAAGTTTGCAATCCCACACTTTGCTGTTGTGAATTAGAGTTGTGAATTTTCTGAAATTGGTTGTGTAATAAAACTCGGTGCAGGATGCAATGATTCCCATTCTGCCTGCTGCTGCAAAGCCCCCGTGTCTGTCTCAGTTTCATCGTATTTATCAATGATTTGAGATCCTAGAATCATAGAATCCCTAAAGGGCAGACCATTCGGCCCATCGAGTCTGCATCGACCACAATCCCACCCAGGCCCGATTCCCGTAACCCCATATATTTACCCTGTTAATCCCCTGACACTAAGGTCAATTTATCATGGCCAATCCACCTAACCCGCACATGTTTGGACTGTGGGAGGAAACTGGAGCACCCGGAGGAAACCCACGCAGACACTGGGAGAACTCTACACTGACAGCGAGCTGAGGCTGGATTTGAACCTGGGTCCCTGGCGCTGTGCTAACCACTGTGCCACCATGCCGTTCATCATAGAATCCCTAAAGTGCAGAAGGAGGTCCTTTGGTCCATCAAGCCTGCCCCCGACAACAATACCAGCCGGGCCTGAATCCCCTAACACTAAGGGGCAATTGAGCACGGCCAATCAACCTAACCCGCACATCTTTGGAGTGTGGGAGGAAACCAGAGCACCCGGAGGAAACCCACGCAGACACTGGGAGAACGTACAAACTCCACACAGACAGTCACCCGAGGCTGGAATTGAACCCGGGTCCCTGGCGCTGTGAGGCAGCAGTACGAACCACTGAGCCACCATGCCGCCCTAAAGTAAAATGTCTTAACTGAATGGTTCAAAGAGAGAAAGATGGATTTCATTGGAGACAATTGTGTGGTCACCCACTTTAAAAAGGATAGAACAGATTGCTTTATGAATGGGGAACGGCTGGAAAGAGTGGAGGCCCAAAGAGACTTGGGGCGGTCACATCAACATAGAAAATAGGAGGAGGAGGAGGCCATTCAGCCCTTCGAGCCTGACCCACCATTCAACACTGTCATGGCCGATCCTCTGTCTCAATGCCATACCCCAGCGCTCTCCCCATACACCTCGACACCATTAGAGTCTAGAAATCTATCTCTTTCCTTCTTAAATATATTCAGTGACTTGGTCTCCACAGCTTTCTGTGGGAGAGAATTCCACAGGTTCACCATCCTCTGAGTGAAGAGGTTTCCCCTCATCTCAGTCCCAAATGGCCTCCCCCGTATCCTGAGACTGTGACCCCTTGTTCCAGACACCCCCAGCCGGAGGAAACAATATCCCTGTATCCAGCCTGTCCAGCACTGTCAGAATTTTATACCTTTCAATTAGATCCCCGCTCACTCTTCTACATTCCAGTGAATACAGGCCCAGCCGACCCAATCTCCCCTCAGACATCAATGCTGCCATCCCAGGAATCAGTCTGGTGAACATTCACTGCTCTCCCTCTGTGGCAAGTATATCCTTCCTCAGATAAGGAGAGGAACACTGTACACAAGACTCCAGGTGTGGTCTCACCGAGGCTCTGTCCAGCTGCAGTAAGACATCCTTGCACTTCTACTCCAATCCTCTTGCAATGAAGGACAACATCCCATTGGTCGTCCTAACTGCTTACTGTAGCTGCATGCTTGCTTTCAGTGCTCAGATACCCAGGTCCCTTTGTACAACACACATACACTCACTCTCTCACACACATACACTCACTCTCTCACACACATACACTCTCTCTCTCACACATACACTCTCAAACATATACTCTCTCTCACACACACACACTCTCTCTCACACGCACACTCTCTCTCGCACACACACTCTCACTCTCGCACACACTGTCTCTCACACACTCTCTCTCTCTCTCTCTCACGCCCACACTCTCTCTCACGCACACACTCTCACTCTCACGCACACTCTCTCTCTCACACGCACACACACTCTCTCTCACACGCACACACACTCTCTCTCACACGCACACTCTCTCTCGCACACACACTCTCACTCTCGCACACACTGTCTCTCACACACTCTCTCTCTCTCTCTCACGCCCACACTCTCTCTCACGCACACACTCTCACTCTCACACACACTCTCTCTCTCACACGCACACACTCTCTCTCTCGCACACTCTCTCTCACACACTCACACACACACTTTCTCACACACTCTCTCGCACACAATCTCTCTCTCACACACACACACACTCTCTCTCTCTCGCACACACTCTCTCTCGCACACACTCTCTCTCTCGCACACACTCTCTCTCGCACACACTCTCTCTCTCGCACACACTCTCTCTCTCGCACACACTCTCTCTCTCGCACACACTCTCTCTCACACACACACACACAAATGCTCTCTCTCACACACACACTCTCTCTCTCACACACTCACACTCTCTCGCACACACTCTCTCTCTCAAACACACTCTCTCTCACACACACGCACAGTTTCTCACACACTCTCTCGCACACAATCTCTCTCTCACACACACACACTCTCTCTCTCACACACACATTCTTTCACACACACACACACACACGCTGTCTCTCACACACTCTCTCTCTCACACACACACTCTCTCTCTCACACACACACACTCTCTCTCGCACACACTCTCTCTCTCATACACACACTCTCTCTCACACACTCTCTCGCACACAATCTCTCTCACACACACACACTCTCTCTCACACACACACAGATTCTCTCACACACACACACACACAATGATGGGGCAAAATGTAGAGGAAGATTTGAGCTGTATCTAACCCCGGGCTGTACCTGTCCTGGGTGTGTTTGATGTGCACAATGTGGAGGCAGCTTTTCCTTTAATCTAGCACCATGCTGTATCTGTCATTGGATTATTTGATAGTGACAGTGTATAGGCAGCTTTACTCTGTATCTAAACCCGTGTGATGCGCGACAATCAAGCACGAGGTACAAGGCTTCAGCGATTGAAGGCTTTTATTGACAAACAATGGAACTATCTAAACACGAGTACACCAATCCAGACTGGAGGGGTCCCGCCTGAGCAGAGGGTCTTATACCTCTCCCCAGGAGGCGGGGCCCGACCGGGATGTGCCATAACAACATCCACCACAGGTATATTAATCCCACAGTGTAAACACCCTAACCCAACAACAACATTATAACAACCCCACAGTGTCAACACCCTAACCCAACAGTAACATTGGAATAACCCCACAGTGGTAACCAACGATGGTTCACCACATTCACCCCTCCTTTAAAAACAAAGGCCGGCGGGGTGCGAAAACAGGTCACATATATATAAAATTCACAAGTCCAGACGGTCTGGAGGACCGCACCGTCGCTGTGATCTCCTCAACACCGGTTGCGACACCGGAGCAGGTGCTTGCGGTGGCGTTCTCTCCAAAACGGCGTCCGGCTGTCCCCTCGAGGACTCCCGGGCCGGTTGACCCTGGTGAGGCGATGGTGCAGGGGATCCTGGAACCTTCTGTGGTGGCGCCGATCTCCGAGTCTCAGGCAAGCTGTACATGGGAGTATAACTTATGCACTGGTCCCGGTGCTGACCGCGCCACGCCTGGGGAAGAAAGAAGTGAAAGGGGGTTCGTGACAGGGGGTATAGGAGCGACAGGAGTTGCTACGTCCCCTGCGGGCGCCAGGTCTCGAATCGAGACCGTGTCCTCTCGCCCGTCAGGATATGCCACATAGGCATACTGAGGGTTGGCGTGGAGGAGTTGGACCGGTTCGACCAAGGGGTCGGACTTGCGGGCCCTCACATGTCGCCGCAGAAGGACGGGTCCTGGGTACGTCAACCAGGCTGGTAAGGAGATCCCCGAGGACGACTTCCGAGGGAATGAGAACATCCTCTCGTGGGGAGTAGCTTTGGTTGCCGTCCACAGGAGGGAGCGAATGGAATGAAGCGCATTTGGAAGGATCTCCTGCCAACGGGAGGCTGGAAGGCCCCTGGACTTCAGCGCCAATAGGACAGCCTTCCAGACTGTAGCATTCTCCCTCTCCACCTGTCCGTTACCCCTAGGGTTGTAGCTCGTGGTTCTATTAGAGGCAATCCCGAATGAGAGCAGGAATTGCCTCAAGTCGTTACTCATGAACGACGAGCCCCTGTCGCTATGTATGTAGCAGGGGTACCCGAACAGGGTAAAAAGATCACTGAATGCCTTAATCACTGTGGCAGTCGACGTGTCCGCACAGGGGACAACAAACGGGAACCGGGAGTATTCATCTATGATATTGAGAAAATAGACATTCCGGTCCGTTGAGGGAAGGGGGCCCTTAAAATCCACACTCAGCCTCTCGAAGGGGCGAGTGGCCTTGACCAATTGTGCCCGGTCCGGTCGATAAAAGTGCGGTTTGCATTCCGCGCAAATCCGACAGCTTCTCGTTACTGACCTGACATCCTGCACCGAGTAGGGCAGGTTGCGGGCTTTTATGAAGTGGTAGAGTCGAGTGACTCCAGGATGGCACAGATCATTGTGGAGGGCCTTCAAGCGGTCCTCCTGCATGATAGTGCATGTTCCGCGCGAGAGGGCATCCAAGGGCTCATTGAGCTTCCCTGGACGATACATAATATCGTAATTATAGGTGGAGAGCTCAATTCCCCACCGCAAGATCTTATCATTCTTGATCTTGCCCCTCTGCGTATTACTGAACATAAACGCCACGGATCGTTGATCCGTGATCAGGGTGAACCGCTTCCCCGCCAGGTAATGGCGCCAGTGTCTGATGGCCTCCACAATGGCTTGAGCCTCCTTCTCCACCGCTGAATGCTGAATTTCGGGACCTTGAAGGGTGCGGGAAAAAAACGCGACGGGCCTGCCTGCCTGGTTTAGTGTGGCGGCCAGGGCGAAATCCGATGCATCACTCTCCACCTGGAAAGGGATGGATTCATCCACCGCGTGCATCGTGGCTTTCGCAATGTCGCTTTTCAAAGCCTTGAAGGCCAATTGGGCCTCCGGCGTGAGTGGGAAGGTCGTGGACTTGATGAGCGGACGGGCTTTGTCCGCGTAGTTGGGGACCCACAACGCATAATAAGAAAAGAAGCCGAGGCATCTCCTCAGTGCTTTTGTGCTAGCGGGCAAGGGAAGTTCAGTAAGGGGGCGCATACGGTCTGGATCAGGGCCGATGACCCCGTTTTCAACCACGTATCCAAGGATAGCTAACCTGCGCGTAATGAATACACACTTCTCCCTGTTATAGGTCAGATTCAGGCGAGATGCAGTGCGCAGAAAGTTTTGGAGATTCGTGTCATGGTCCTGCTGGTCATGGCCGCAGATGGTGACGTTATCCAGGTAAAGGAAGGTAGCCCGCAACCCGTTCTGGTCCACCATTCGGTCCATAGCACGCTGGAAGACCGAGACCCCATTGGTGACACCAAATGGAACCCTAAGAAACTGATATAGACGACCATCCGCCTCAAAAGCCGTGTATTGTCGGTCCTCTGGGCGGATGGGGAGTTGGTGGTAGGCAGACTTAAGGTCTATGGTGGAGAACACCCGGTACTGCGCAATCTGATTGACCATATCAGATATGCGCGGGAGAGGATACGCATCCAGCTGCGTATAACGGTTAATGGTCTGACTGTAGTCGATGACCATCCGGGGTTTGTTCCCGCTTTTAACCACCACAACCTGCGCTCTCCACGGACTAGCACTGGGCTGTATGATCCCTTCTTTGAGGAGCCGCTGAACCTCAGATCTGATAAAGATCCGGTCTTCAGCGCTGTAACGCCTACTTTTAGTAGCGATGGGCTTGCAGCCTGGTACCAGATTCTTAAATAAAGAAGGTGTGGTGATCTTTAGTGTGGAAAGATTGCATGCGGGGCGCTTTGGGCAATTTGGAGGCTGCGGCTGATTCCCTACTGCCAGTGAAGGGAGTGGCCCACCGTACTGTAGGATCACACTCTTCATGTGGACCATAAAGTTTAGTCCGAGGAGAATTGGCGCACAAAGGTGCGGTAACACAAGGAGCCTGTATCGCTCGTAAATTGTGCCCTGCACCTCTAGGGTTACCATACAACGTCCTTGGATCGGTACAGACCGGGACCGTGATGCCATAGAAATTGTCTGTTTGGCAGGTAGAACCCGGAGTCCACACCTTTTTGCAGTGTCAGGGTGAATAAAACTCTCGGTGCTCCCACTGTCAAACAGACAATACACAGTACGACCATTTACCTTGATGTTCATCATCGAACAGTCAAGTCTGTGATGCTTTGTCTGGTCCAGAGAGATCGACGCCACCGTTGGCCCCATGGCGTCACTGCATGCAGCCGAGGTTGATACTGAGGACCCCTGCTGGTCGCTCCTGGTCGTCGTCGACCATGATGGCCGCCCCCATGAATCGCACGTGGGTGAGGGCGCCAAGCGTAGCGACTCCTGGTGGTCATCCTCCTCCTCCGTCAGCCACGATGGCGCCGTCCTGGATTCGCACGTGGTCGGGCCTCGCGGGTACTGGGACGCCGAAGGAGATTGTCTCCGCTCTGGAGGGTCACAGGCTGCACTGCCGTTCTTGGGCTTCGACCTGCAGACTTTAGCATAGTGCCCCTTTTTACCACACTGACTGCAGATCACCGTTTTTGCTGGACACTGTTGCCGTGGATGTTTGGCTCCTCCGCAAAAATAGCACCGCGGGCCGCCTGGAGCTGCCGCCGTCGTCGGGTCGATATGGGAGCGCGAGCCCGTGGGGCGAGGAGGGATTTGTGCTTGCTCCTGCCACGTTGTCTCCACGTGGTCTTCGGGGTACAGAGCCAAGCTTTTCGACGCCGCCTCCAGCATCTCAGCCATCTCCATCGCTTGGGTCAAGTTGAGGTTCCCTTTCTCTAATAGCTTAAGCCGGATGTACGAGGACCCTACCCCTGCCACAAACGCATCTCGGGCGAGGTCGTACATATATTGCTCAGCCGACACAGCTTTGCAGTCGCAGCCCCTGGCAAGCTGCAAGAGCTCATTGGCGTAGTCCTCCATGGTTTCGCCCGACTGCCGACGTCGTGTAGCGAGGAGGTAACGAGCGTGAATCTCGTTGGGTGGTATCGTGTATCGTTTCTTCAAGAGCTCGACGGCCCTCGGGTAAGTGGTGGCCGCACGAATCGCGAGGTAGACAGTGTCGCTTACCCTCGCGTGGAGGACCTGGAGTTTGTCGTCGTCCGTAGTAACTGCTGCAGAGGCCGCCAGGTAGTCCTCGAAACACTTCAACCAGTGGTCGAAGGTGTTAGAGGCACCGACCGCACGTGGGTCCAGCGTCAGACGCTCTGGTTTCAGCATTTGCTCCATACTCTCTTTAATGTCGAGAGTTTTGTTTTTGTCAATAAAATTGATGCGCGACAATCAAGCACGAGGTACAAGGCTTCAGCGATTGAAGGCTTTTATTGACAAACAATGGAACTATCTAACACGAGTACACCAATCCCGACTGGAGGGGTCCCGCCTGAGCAGAGGGTCTTATACCTCTCCCCAGGAGGCGGGGCCCGACCGGGATGTGCCATAACAACATCCACCACAGGTATATTAATCCCACAGTGTAAACACCCTAACCCAACAGCAACATTATAACAACCCCACAGTGTCAACACCCTAACCCAACAGTAACAATGGAATAACCCCACAATGGTAACCAACGATGGTTCACCACACCGTGCTGTACCTGTCCTGGGTGTGTTTGATGGGGGACAGTGTCGAGGGGGCTTCACTCTGTATCTAAACCAGTGCTGTACCTGTCCTGGGTGTGTTTGATGGGGACAGTGTATAGGGAGCTTCACTCTGTATCTAACCCCGTGCTGTACCTGTCCTGGGAGTGTTTGATGGGGACAGTGTACAGGGAGCTTTACTCTGTATCTAACCCCGTGCTGTCCCTGTCCTGCGAGTGTTTGATGGAGAGAGTGTCGAGGGACCTTTACTCTGTATTTAACCCCGTGCTGTATTTGTCCTGGGAGTGTTTAATGGGGACAGTGTCGAGGGAGCTATACTCTGTACCTAACCCTGTGCTGTACCTGTCCTAGGTGTGTTCGATGGGGACAGTGTCGAGGGAGCTTCACTCTGTATCTAAACCCGTGCTGTACCTGTCCTGGGAGTGTTTGATGGGGACAGTGTCGAGGGAGCTTCACTCTGTATCTAAACCCGTGCTGTACCTTTCCTAGGTGTGTTTGATGGGGACAGTGTAGAGGGAGCTTCACTCTGTATCTAACCCCGTGCTGTAACTATCCTGGGAGTGTTTGATGGGGACAGTGTACAGGGTGCTTTACTCTGTATCTAACCCCGTGCTGTACCTATCCTGGGAGTGTTTGATGGGGACAGTGGACAGGGAGCTTTACTCTGTATCTAACCCCGTGCTGCACCTGTCCTGGGAGTGTTTTATGGGGACAGTGTACAGGGAGCTTTGCTCTGTATCTTACCTCGTGCTGTCCCTGTCCTGCGAGTGTTTGATGGAGAGAGTGTCGAGGGACCTTTACTCTGTATTGAACCCCGTGCTGTATTTGTCCTAGGAGTGTTTAATTGGGACAGTGTCGAGGGAGCTATACTCTGTACCTAACCCTGTGCTGTACCTGTCCTGGGTGTGTTTGATGGAGAGAGTGTCGAGGGACCTTTACTCTGTATCTAACCCCTTGTTGTACCTGTCCTGGGAGTGTTTAATGGGGACAGTGTCGAGGGAGCTTTACTCTGTACCTAACCCTGTGTTGTCCCTGTCCTGGGAGTGTTTAATGGGGACAGTGTCGAGGGAGCTTTACTCTGTATCTAACCCCGTGCTGTACCTGTCCTGGGAGTGTTTGATGGGGACAGTGTAGAGGGCCCTTTACTCTGTATCTAACCCTGTGCTGTACCTGTCCTGGGAGTGTTTGATAGGGACAGTGTAGAGGGAGCTTTACTCTGTACCTTACCCTGTGCTGTACCTGTCCTGGGAGTGTTTGATGGGGATGGTGTCGAGGGAGCTTTACTCTGTACCTAACCCTGTGCTGTACCTGTCCTGGGAGTGTTTGATGGGGACAGGACTTGGGAGACATTGGATTTTAGACAATGTTTCGGGTTTTAGACTTTTCGGAGTGAAATCCAGGAGCACTTTGCCACACCAGGTGTGATAATAGTTTGGAACTACCTTCTATAATTCACAGTTGATGCTCAGTCGCTTATTAATGTTCAAACCTGAAGTCGATAGATGGTATTTTACACACAGGAGAATCAATTTAAAATCAATGGGTCAATGTTAAAATAGTTGCAGGAACAGAGAGACCTGGGCTTTCAGTTCATTTTTACATCTTAAAGATTCAACCTGGGGCTCAGAATCTGTCAGTTGAATCTACTTTTCCTGTCCCAAAAACGTGTCAACAATTGTGTTGAGGAATGTGACAAAAGGTGACATTCCTGCATCCTGCACAGTGGGGTTGGGAGGTTGTTTGAAAGGAGATTCAGAAAGTGTCAATTAGATTGTGTCTCTTTGCAGAAGTTGAGTATTTCACAGGAAATGCCGCGAGATAAAGGAACGTTTTACCAATGTCTGCGTAACTTTCAAAGTCTCCAGACGCATGAAGGGGGCAGAGATTTTGTAATATTCACAGCAGGAGATGGGGGACAATCACAGAATTGAAGATGTGAGGCCATCTCTTGTTTCTGAATGTCAATCTGTAGCTTTTAAACTTTAGTCCTGGGCTAATCATTCCAAGTTTGCAATCCCACACTTTGCTGTTGTGAATTTTGAGTTGTAAATTTTCTGAAATTGATTCTGTAATAAAAATCCCTGCAGGATGCAATGATTCCCATTCTGTCTGCTGCTGCCAAGCCCCAGTTTGTGTCTCAGTTTCACTCTTTATCAACCATTTCAGATCCAAGAGTCCTAGAATTCCAACCCTGCAGAATGAGGCCATTCAGCCCAACAAGCCTGCCCCGACAATCATCCCACCCAGGCCCGAATCCCCCTGACACTAAGGGGCAATTTAGCAAACGTGCAAACTCCACACAGACAGTCACTCGAGGCGGGGAATCGAACCCAGATCCCTGGCGCTGTGAGTCAGCAGTGCTAACCACTGTGCCACCGTGTCACCCGGTGATGAGACAGGACGTTTGCCAAAGTGCACAGAAATAGGCAGCATTGTCAGCATTTTAGCTGGAAGCTTCAAATGACAAAGGGATCTTAATAACAGAGTCACAGAATCCCTGCAGTGCAGAAGGAGACCATTCAGCCCATCGAGTCTGTACTGACTCTCTGACACAGTATCTTACCAAGGCCCTTGACCCAGCCCTATCCCCGTAACCCCACACATTTACCTGAATCCACCGAACCAACACAGCTTTGGACAGTAAACGGCAATTTACTGTGTCCAATCCACAAATTTGGAAAATACTGTAATAGATTGAGAAATGGTTTCCGGGCAGAAAACAGAGCTCAGATACAAATGGGTCCTTTGGCCCAACTTTTCCCTGCCACCCAGTTTTTACCATTAAGCTCGTATCAAATGCCTTGCGTTTGGCCCAAATCCCTCCATACCAATCTTACCAGAATAACTGTCTGAATGCTTTTTAAAATATAAAATTGTGTCCGCTTCTACTACGACCTCTGGCAGCTTGTTCCAATCCCTCACCACCCTATGTGTGAAAAGAATTGCCCTCTGGACCCTCTCCCCTCTCACCTTAAATCTATGTCTTCTAGTTTTAGACTCCCCTTCCTTTTGGAAAAGATGTTGAGTCGCTTGTTTGTTCTCCAAAGAACAAAGAGAATTACAGCACAGGAAGAGGCCCTTCGGCCCTCCAAGCCTGCACCAACCATGCTGCCCGACTGAACTGTTCCCATCCTATTCATGGATTTGTCCAGACGTTCTGTAAAGCCCACTATCGTATCTGCTTCCACTACCTCCCCCGGCAGCGAGTTCCAGGCACCCACCATCATCTGTGTAAAAAAACTTGCCTTGTACATCTCCTTTAAACCTTGCCCCTCACACCTTAAACCTATGCCCCCTAGATTTTGAATCTCCCACCCTGGTAAAAAGCTTCTGACTATCCACTCTGTCCATGCCCCTCATAATCTTGTAGAATTCTATCAGGTCGCCCCTCAACCACCGTCGTTCCAGTGAGAACAAACCAAGTTTCTCCAATCTCTCCTCAGAGCTAATGCCCTCCATCCTAGGAAACATCCTGGGAAATCTTTTCAGTACCCTCGCCAAATTCTCCACATCTTTCTGGTAGTGTGTCGATCAGAATTGAACACTATATTCCAAGTGCGGCCTAACTAAGGTTCTATAAAGCTGCTGTATCCATGCCCTCATTATTTTAGAGACCTCTCTAAGAACACCACTAAGCCAACTCAAGGGAAAAAAAGTCCCAGAGTATCCAGCCTCTCATTATAACTCAAACCATCAGGACCCCATAGCATCCCAGTAATTCTTTTCTGCACACTTTCTAGCTTAATAATCTCCTTTTTATAAGGGTGACTAGAACAATACACAGCATTCCAAGTGTGGTCTTACCAATGTCTTGGACAACGTCAACAAGACGTCCCAACTCCTGTATTCCATGTTCTGACCAATGAAACCAAGCATGTGGAATGCCTTCTTCACCACTCTATCCACCTGTGACTCCACTTTCAAGGAGCTGTCAATCTGTACCCCGAGATCCCTTTGTTCTGTAACTCTCACCAACACCCTACCATTAACTGAGTAAGTCCTGTGTTGGTTCGATCCACCAAAATGTATCACCTAACATTTATCTAAATTAAACATGGTCGGAGCAGGCTTGGAGAGCCGAAGGGCCTGTTCCTGTGCTGTAATTTTCTTTGTTCTTTGTTACAAGGAACAGGAGGAGGCCATTCAGCCCCTTCCCCAGTCTGTTACACAGGAACAGGAGGAGGCCCCATTCAGCCCCTTCTCCAGCCTGTTACACAGGAACAGGAGGAGGCCCCATTCAGCCCCTTCTCCAGCCTGTTACACAGGAACAGGAGGAGGCCCCATTCAGCCCCTTCTCCAGCCTGTTACACAGGAACAGGAGGAGGCCCCATTCAGCCCCTTCTCCAGCCTGTTACACTGGAACAGGAGGAGGCCCCATTCAGCCCCTTCTCCAGCATGTTACACTGGAACAGGAGGAGGCCCCATTCAGCCCCTTCTCCAGCCTGTTACACAGGAACAGGAGGAGGCCCCATTCAGCCCCAGGTACTTAATACAATTATTGTTACCAGGGAGGCAGTGCTTGGTAGACTAACGGGACTGAAGGTGGACAAGTCCTCGGGCCCGGATGGAATGCATCCCAGGGTACTGAAAGAAATGTCAGAGGTAATAGCGGATGCGTCAGTGGTTATTTATCAAAATTCGTTGGATTCTGGGTAGTGCCGGCGGATTGGAAAACGGCTAATGTTACGCCGTTGTTTAAAAAAGGAAATAGACTAAAGGCGGGTAACGACAGGCCGGTTAGCTTAATGTCTGTAGTTGGGAAAAGGCTGGAATCCATCATTAAAGAAGAAATAGCAGGCCATCTGGGTAAGAATGGTTCGATTAAGCAGACGCAGCATGGATTCATGAGGGGAAAGTCGTGCTTGACGAACTTGTTGGATTTTTATGAAGATGTGACGAGTGCAGTTGACGGAGGGGAACCGGTGGATGCGGTGTTCTTGGATTTCCAAAAGGCGTTTGATAAGGTGCCTCACAAAAGGTTGCTGCTGAAGATTGGGTCGCACGGAGTTGGAGGTAGGGTGTTAGCGTGGATTGGGGATTGGCTATCCGACAGGAAGCAGAGAGTTGGAATAAATGGGTGCTTTTCTGGTTGGCGAATGGTAACTAGTGGCGTGCCGCAGGGATCGGTACTGGGGCCTCAACTATTTACCATTTATATAGACGATCTGGAGGAGGGGGCTGAGTGTAGGGTAACAAAGTTTGCAGACGACACAAAGATAAGTGGAAAAGTGAATCGTGTGGAGGGCGTAGAAGGTCTGCGGAGAGATTTGGACAGGCTGAGTGAGTGGGCGAGGATCTGGCAGATGGAGTATAACGTTGACAAATGCGAGGTTATTCACTTTGGAGGAAATAATAGCAAATTGGATTATTATCTAAATGGAAAAAAATTGCAACATGCTACTGTGCAAAGGGACCTGGGGGTCCTTGTGCATGAGACGCAAAAACCCAGTCTGCAGGTACAACAGGTGATCAAGAAGGCAAATGGGATGTTGGCCTATATCGCAAGGGGGATAGAATATAAAAGCAGAGATGTCTTGCTGCATCTGTACAGGTCATTGGTACAGCTGGAATACTGTGTGCAGTATTGGTCCCCTTATTTGCGGAAGGATATATTGGCCTTGGAGGGAGTGCAGAGAAGGTTCACCAGGTTGATACCAGAGATGAGGGGTGTTGATTATGAGGAGAGACTGAGCAGATTGGGTTTGTACTCGTTGGAATTTAGAAGGCTGAGGGGGGATCTTATCGAGACCTATAAGATAATGAAGGGGCTGGATAGGGTCGAGGTGGAGAGATTCTTTCCACTTAGAAAGGAAACTAGAACTAGAGGGCACAGCCTCAAAATAAAGAGGGGTCAGTTTAGGACCGAGTTGAGGAGGAACTTCCTCTCTCACAGGGTGGTGAATCTCTGGAATTCGCTGCCCACTGAAGTGGTGGAAGCTACCTCGTTGAATATGTTTAAATCACGGATAGATGGATTCCTGATCGGTAAGGGAATTAGGGGATATGGTGAGCAGGCGGGTAAGTGGAACTGATCCACTTCAGATCAGCCATGATCTTATTGAATAGCGGGGCAGGCTCGAGGGGCTAGATGGCCTACTCCTGCTCCTATTTCTTATGTTCTTATGTAAATCCCTCTCAGGCCCATAGCAACGCCCCCCCCCCTCCCCGCCCAACCCTCTGCACTGCCCAAACCCTCTTCAATCCCCCTCCAAATCCCTCTCAGCACCGTACCCCCCCACCCCACTGCCCAAACCCTCTTCAATCCCCCTCCAAATCCCTCTCAGCCCCGTACCCCCCCCCGCCCAAGTCCTCTTTAATTCCCCTCAAACAAAAAAAAGAACAAAGAACAAAGAACAGTACAGCACAGGAAACAGGCCCTTCGGCCCTCCAAGCCTGTGCCGCTCCTTGGTCCAACTCGACCAATCGTTTGTATCCCTCCATTCCCAAAATGCTCATGTGACTATCCAGGTAAGTCTTAAACGATGCCAGCGTGTCTGCCTCCTCCACCCTACCTGGCAGCGTATTCCAGGCCCCCACCACCCTCTGTGTAAAAAACATCCCTCTAATATCTGAGTTATACCTCGCCGCTCTCACCTTGAGCCCGTGACCCCTCGTGATCGTCACCTCCGACCTGGGAAAAAGCTTCCCACTGTTCACCCTATCGATACCCATCATAATCTTGTACACCTGTATTAGGTCTCCCCTCATTCTCCGTCTTTCCAGGGAGAAAAACCCCAGTTTACCCAATCTCTCCTCAAAGCTAAGACCCTCCATACCAGGCAACATCCTGGTAAACCTTCTCTGCACTCATAGAACATAGAACATAGAACAGTCCAGCACAGAACAGGCCCTTCGGCCCACGATGTTGTGCCGAGCTTTATCTGAAACCAAGATCAAGCTATCCCACTCCCTATCATCCTGGTGTGCTCCATGTGCCTATCCAATAACCGCTTAAATGTTTCTAAAGTGTCTGACTCCACTATCACTGCAGGCAGTCCATTCCACACCCCAACCACTCTCTGCGTAAAGAACCTACATCTGATATCCTTCCTATATCTCCCACCACGAACCCTATAGTTATGCCCCCTTGTAATAGCTCTATCCACCCGAGGAAATAGTATTTGAACGTTCACTCTATCTATCCCCTTCATCATTTTATAAACCTCTATTAAGTCTCCCCTCAGCCTCCTCCGCTCCAGAGAGAACAACCCTAGCTCCCTCAACCATTATTCATAAGACCTACCCTCCAAACCAGGCAGCATCCTGGTAAATCTCCTCTGCACTCTTTCCAGCGCTTCCACATCCTTCTTATAGTGAGGTGACTAGAACTGCACACAATATTCCAAATGTGGTCTCACCAAGGTCCTGTACAGTTGCAGCATAACCCCAGGGCTCTTAAACTCCAACCCCCTGTTAATAAAAGCTGTGATGTGGAGATGCCGGCGTTGAACTGGGGTAAACACAGTAAGAAGTTTTACAACACCAGGTTAAAGTCCAACAGTTTTATTTGGTAGCAAAAGCCACACAAGCTTTCGGAGCTCCAAGCCCCTTCTTCAGGTGAGTGGGAATTCTGTTCACAAACAGGGCATATAAAGACACAGACTCAATTTACATGAATAATGGTTGGAATGCGAATACTTACTGCTAATCAAGTCTTTTAGAAACAAAACAACGTGAGTGGAGAGAGCATCAAGACAGGCTAAAAAGATGTGTGTTGTCTCCAGACAAGACAGCCAGTGAAACTCGGCAGGTCCAGGCAACTGTGGGGGTTACAGCTAGTGTGACATGAACCCAATATCTCGGTTGAGGCCGTCCTCATGTGTGCGGAACTTGGCTATCAGTTTCTGCTCAGCGACTCTGCGCCATCGTGTGTCGGGAAGGCCGCCTTGGAGAACGCTTACCCGAATATCAGAGGCCGAATGCCCGTGACCGCTGAAGTGCTCCCCAACAGGAAGAGAACAGTCTTGCCTGGTGACTGTCGAGCGGTGTTCATTCATCCGTTGTCGCAGCGTCTGCCTAGTTTCCGCAATGTACCATGCCTCGGGACATCCTTTCATGCAGTGTATCAGGTAGACAACGTTGGCCGAGTTGCAAGAGTATGTACTGTGTACCTGGTGGATGGTGTTCTCACGTGAGATGATGGCATCTGTGTCGATGATCCGGCATGTCTTGCAGAGGTTGCTGTGGCAGGGTTGTGTGGTGTCGTGGTCACTGTTCTCCTGGAGGCTGGGTAGTCTGCTGCGGACAATGGTCTGTTTGTGGTTGTGCGGTTGTTTGAAGGCAAGAAGTGGGGGTGTGGGGATGGCCTTGGTGAGATGTTCGTCTTCATCAATGACATGTTGAAGGCTCCGGAGGAGATGCCGTAGCTTCTCCGCTCCGGGGAAGTACTGGACGACGAAGGGTACTCTGTCCACTGTGTCCCGTGTTTGTCTTCTGAGGAGGTCGGTGCGGTTTTTCGCTGTGGCGCGTTGGAACTGTTGATCAATAAGTCGAGCGCCATATCCTGTTCTTATGAGGGCATCTTTCAGCGTCTGGAGGTGTCTGTTGCGATCCTCCTCATCCGAGCAGATCCTGTGTATTCGGAGCGCTTGTCCGTAGGGGATGGGTTCTTTAACGTGTTTAGGGTGGAAGCTGGAGAAGTGGAGCATCGTGAGGTTATCCGTGGGCTTGCGGTACAGTGAGGGGCTGAGGTGACAGTCCTTGATGGAATACGTGTGTGCAAGAGTGTAACCGATTCCGGAGAGTAGTCTATGGTGAGTCTGATGGTGGGATGGAACTTGTTGATGTCATCATAGAGTTGTTTCAGTGATTGCTCACATTGACTCCAAAGGAAGAAAATGTCATCGCTGTATCTAGTGTATAGCATCGGTTGAAGGTCCCGTGCGGTGAAGAAGTCTTGTTTGAACCTGTGCATGAAGATATTGGCATATTGAGGTGCGAATTTGGTCCCCATGGCTGTTCCGTGTGTCTGGATGAAGAACTGGTTGTTGAAGGTGAAGACATTGTGGTCCAGGATGAAGCGGATGAGATGTAAAATTGCATCTGGAAACTGGCAGTTGTTGGCGCTGAGCACTGAGGCCGTTGCAGCAATGCCATCGTCATGGGGGATGCTGGTGTAGAGTGCCGAGACATCCATTGTGACGAGGAGTGCTCCTGGTTCAACTGCTCCATGTGTGTTGAGTTTCTGTAGGAAGTCCGTAGTGTCGCGACAAAAGCTGGGGGTTCTTTGTACAATGGGTTTCAAGATGCCCTCGACATCGCCAGAGAGGTTCTCGCACAGGATCCCATTGCCCGATACGATGGGACGGCCGGGTGTGTTTGCCTTGTGTATTTTTGGGAGGCAGTAGAGATCTCCAACGCGTGGAGTACGTGGGATGAGAGCACGGAGGGTGCTCTGAAGGTCCGGATCAAAGGTCTTGATCAGAGTGTTGAGTTGACGGGTGTGTTCTTTGGTCGGATCTGTGGGTAACTGTCTGTAGTGTTCCTCGTTGTTCAGTTGTCGGTACACTTCTTTGCAGTAATCCGTTCTGTTCAGTATGACGATGGCCCCTCCTTTGTCTGCTGGTTTGATGACAATGTTGCGGTTGGTCTTGAGAGCGTGGATGGCGTTACGTTGTGCTTGGGTGATGTTCGGGGCTGTCTTGTGAGTGCGGCTGATGAATTTGACGCACCTCCTGACGGCTTGGGCATACATGTCAAGTCGAGGGCAGCGGACCACAATTTCTTCACCTTCAACAACCAGTTCTTCATCCAGACACACGGAACAGCCATGGGGACCAAATTCGCACCTCAATATGCCAACATCTTCATGCACAGGTTCGAACAAGACTTCTTCACCGCACGGGACCTTCAACCGATGCTATACACTAGATACATCGATGACATTTTCTTCCTTTGGACTCATGGTGAACAATCACTGAAACAACTCTATGATGACATCAACAAGTTCCATCCCACCATCAGACTCACCATAGACTACTCTCCGGAATCGGTTGCATTCTTGGACACACGCATCTCCATTAAGGACGGTCATCTCAGCACCTCACTGTACCGCAAGCCCACGGATAACCTCACGATGCTCCACTTCTCCAGCTTCCACCCTAAACACGTTAAAGAAGCCATCCCCTACGGACAAGCCCTCCGTATACACAGGATCTGCTCGGATGAGGAGGATCGCAACAGACACCTCCAGACGCTGAAAGATGCCCTCATAAGAACAGGATATGGCGCTCGACTCATCGATCAACAGTTCCAACGCGCCACAGCGAAAAACCGCACCGACCTCCTCAGAAGACAAACACGGGACACAGTGGACAGAGTACCCTTCGTCGTCCAGTACTTCCCCGGAGCGGAGAAGCTACGGCATCTCCACATCATTGTATAACCTTACCATAACACTCCAACTTTTATACTCGATACTCCGATTTATAAAGGCCAATGTACCAAAGGCACTCTTTACGACCCTATCCACCTGTGACGTCACTTTTAGGGAATTCTGTACTTGTATTCCCAGATCCCTCTGTTCAACTGCACTCTTCAGAGTCCGACCATTTACCCTGTACGTTCTCCTTTGGTTTGTCCTTCCAAAGTGCAAGATCTCACACTTGTCTGTGTTAAATTCCATTTGCCATTTTTCAGCCCATTTTTCTAGTTGGTCCCTCTGCAAGCTTTGAAAACCTTCCTCACTGTCCACGACACCTCCACTCTTTGTATCATCAGCAAACTTGCTGATCCAATTTAGCACATTATCATCCAGATCATTGATATAGATGACAAACAACAATGGACCCAACACCGATCCCTGCGGCACACCACTAGTCACAGGCCTCCACTCAGAGAAGCAATCCTCCACAACCACTCTCTGGCTTCTTCCATTGAGCTGCCTTATCCAATTTACGACCTCCCCATGTATACCTAGCGACTGAACCTTCCTAACTAACCTCCCATGAGGGACCTTGTCAAAGGCCTTGCTGAAATCCAGGTAGACAACATCCACCGCCTTCCCTTCATCCACTTTCCTGGTAACCTCCTCGAAAAACTCTCATAGATTGGTCAAACATGACCTACCACGCACAAAGCCATGTTGACTCTCCCTAATAAGTCCCTGTCTATCCAAATATTTGTAGATCCTATCCCTTATCACACCTTCCAATAACTTGCCCACCACCGACGTCAAACTTACTGGCCGATAATTTCCCGGATTTCTTTTGGAACCTTTTTTAAACAACGGAACAACATGAGCCACCCTCCAATCATCCGGCACCTACCCCGTGAATACTGACATTTTAAATATGTCTGTCAGGGCCCCTGCAAGTTCAACGCTAGCTTCCCTCAAGGTCCGTGGGAATACCCTGTCCGGTCCTGGGGATTTATCCACTCTGATTTGCCTCAAGACAGCGAGCACCTCCTCCCCTTTAATCTGTAAAGGCTCCATGGCCTCCCGACCAGTTTGCCCTATTTCCGTAGACTCCATGCCCGTTTCCTCAGTAAATACGGATGCAAAAAAACCATTTAGTATCTCCCCCATCTCTTTTGGTTGCATACACAGTCTACCCCTCTGGTCTTCAAGAGGACCAATTTTATCCCTCACTATCCTTTTGCTCCTAACATACCTATAGAAGCTCTTTGGATTTTCCTTCACTCTGTCTGCCAAAGCAACCTCATGGCTTCTTTTAGCCCTCCTGATTTCCCTCTTAAGTAGCTTCTTGCACTTTTTATACTCCTCGAGCATCTGATCTGCTCCTTGCTGCCTGTACATTTCATACAACTCTCTCTTCCTCTTAATCAGTGTTACAATCTCCCTCGAGAACCAAGGTTCCTTATTCCGATTTACTTTGCCTTTAATCCTGACAGGAACATACAAACTCTGCACTCTCAAAATTTCTCCTTTGAAGGCCTCCCACTTTCCATTTACATCCTTACCAGAGAACAGCCTGTGCCAATCCACACTTCCTAGATCCCTTCTCATTTCATCAAATTTGGCCTTTTTCCAGTTCAGAACTTCAACCCGAGGACCAGATCTACCCTTATCCATGATCAGGTTGAAACTAATGGCATTATGATCACTGGATCCAAAGTGTTCCCTCACACTCGCATCCATCACCTGCCCTAACTCATTTCCCAATAGGAGATCCAATATCGCATCCTCTCTAGTTGGCACCTCTATATACTGATGTAGAAAATTCTCCTGAACACATTTTACAAACTCTACCCCGTCTAAACCTTTAACAGTATGCGAGTCCCAATCTATATGTGGAAAATTAAAATCCCCTACTATCACAACTTTGTGTTTCTTGCAGTTGTCAGCTATCTCTCCGCTGATTTGCTCCTCCAATTCTCGCTGACTATTGGGTGGTCTATAATACAACCCCATTCATGTGGTCATACCTTTCCTGTTTCTCAGCTCCACCCAGAGGGCCTCTGTAGACAAGCTCCCTAATCTATCCTGCCTGAGTACCGCTGTAACATTTTCCCTGACCAACAATGCCACCCCCCCCCCCCACCTTTTATCCCTCTGCCTCTATCCCGCCTGAAACATTGGAACCCTGGAACATTGAGCTGCCAGTCCTGCCCCGCCTGTAGCCAAGTTTCACTAATGGCTATAATGTCATATTTCCACGTGTCTATCCACACCTTCAGCTCATCTGCCTTCCCCACAATACTCCTGGCATTGAAATAGACACACCTCAAAATATTATTTCCACCACCCTCTACCCTTCCATTTGTGATTTTGCTTGAACTAACCTGTCTTTTGACCCCTGCTCCACTATCTGCTCTGGCACTCTGGTTCCCACCACCCAGCAAATCTAGTTTAAACGCTCCCCAATAAGACTAGCAAATCTCCCTGCAAATATATTGGTCCCCTTGTAGTTTAGGTGTAACCCGTCTCTCTTGTACAGGTCCCACCTGCCCCAGAAGTGGTCCCAATGATCCAAGAATTGGAAACCCTGCCCCCTGCACCAGTTCCTCAGCCACGTGTTCATCCGCCCGAGCATCCTACTCCTGCCCTCACTGGCATGTGGCTCAGGTAGCAATCCTGAGATTACTACCCTCGGGGTCCTGCTTTTTAACTTCCTTCCAAGCTCTTTGTACTCACTCTTTAGGACCTCCTCACTCTTCCTTCCCACGTCACTGGTACCGATGTATACCACGACATCTGGCTGATCACCTTCCCACTTTAGAACGCTGTGCACGCGATCGGAGACATCCCTGACCTTTGCACCTGGGAGGTAACAAACCATGCGGGAGTCTCTGTCCCGACCAGAGAACCTCCGGTCCGTACCTCTGACCATCGAGTCCCCTATCACTACCGCTCTCCTCTTCTTCCTCCCACCCTTTTGCGCTGTCGAACCAGACTCAGTATCAGAGTTCCGGCTGTCGCAGCTTGTCCCAGGTAAAGCATCTCCCACAACAGTATCCAATTCAGTATACCTGTTGTGGAGGGGTATGGCCACAGGGGAACCCTGCTCTGTCTGTCCTTTCACACTGCCATTTCCTCTCCTTACAGTAACCCAATTTCCTGTGCTCTGCCGCTTAGGTGTAACTATCTCCCTAAAGCTACTGTCTATAAACTCCTCATTCTCCCGAATGAGATGGAGGTCATCAAGCTCCTGCTCCAGTTCCCTAACACGCTTTGCTAGCAGCTGCAGCTGGATCCATCTTTTGCAGGTGCTGTCGTCAGGGACACCGGAGGTCTCCCTGATCTCCCACATCCTGCAGGAGGAGCATTCCAACATCTTGCCTGGCATTTTTTTTAACTCTGCGGAAAAACAGGAATAAACTTTCTGAAAAAGGAAAAACCTCCTCTCGCCTCTGCCTGTTCTGGCGGAAGCCCGTTTTGAGCCAAAGCCCTTCAGCTCTCACTCTGCCCCCTGGTCAGTCCGCTGCCCGCTAACAACGCTGTCCGCTCAAAAGTGCGCCCTACTTTAAAACCCTCCAAAACCTTCCCAGGCTGCTGCTGGGCCTACTTCCTGTCTTGAAAAAACACTCTGAATTTTTTCACAAGTTTAACTGAAAAATAAATAAATAAATATAATGCACAAACAAGCTCCCTCACCCTCAGCCTGCTCCTGTGGAACAATGAGCTCCCTCATACTGTCACTCAGTAACCACTCTCTCCCCCAGCGCCCTGTGTTACTGAATCTATCTCTGCTGATGTTAATCCAGCTCCCTGACACTGTCACTCAGTAACCCCTCTCCCCCCAGCACCCTGTGTTACTGACTGTATCTGTACTGATGTAAATCCAGCTCCCTCACACTGTCACTCAGTAACCCCTCTCCCCCAGCACCCTTTCTTACTGACTGTATCTGTACTGATGTTAATCCAGCTCCCTCACACTGTCACTCAGTAACCCCTCTCCCCCAGCACCCTGTGTTACTGACTGTATCTCCACTGATGTTAATCCAGTTCCCTCACACTGTCACTCAGTAACCCCTCTCCCCCAGCACCCTGTGTTACTGACTGTATCTGTACTGATGTTAATCCAGCTCCCTCACACTGTCACTCAGTAACCCCTCTCCCCCAGCACCCTGTGTTACTGACTGTATCTGTACTGATGTTAATCCAGTTCCCTCACACTCTCATTCAGTAACCTCTCTCCCCCAGCACACTGTGTTACTGACTGTATCTGTACTGATGTAAATCCAGCTCCCTCACACTGTCACTCAGTAACCCCTCTCCCCCAGCACCCTGTGTTACTGACTCTATCTGTACTGATGTTAATCCAGCTCCCTCACACTGTCACTCAGTAACCCCTCTCCCCCCGCTCCCTGTGTTACTGACTGTATCTCTACTGATGTTAATCCAGCTCCCTCACACTGTCACTCAGGAACCCCTCTCCCCCAGCACCCTGTGTTACTGACTGTATCTCTACTGATGCTAATCCAGCTCCCTCTCCTGACACTCAGTAACACCTCTCCCCCAGCACCATGTGTTACTGACTGTATCTGTACTGATGTTAATCTAGCTCCCTCACACTCTCACTCAGTAACCTCTCTCCCCCAGCACACTGTGTTACTGACTGTATCACTCCTGATGTTAATCCAGCTCCCTCACACTGTCACTCAGTAACCTCTCTCCCCCAGCACCCTGTGTTACTGACTGTGTCTGTACTGATGTTAATCCAGCTCCCTCACACTGTCACTCAGTAACCTCTCTCCCCCAGCACCCTGTGTTACTACTGTATCTGTACTGATGTTAATCCAGCTCCCTCACACTGTCACTCAGTAACCCCTCTTCCCCAGCACCCTGTGTTACTGACTGTATCTGTACTGATATTAATCCAGCTCCCTCACACTGTCACTCAGTAACTCCTCTCCCCCAGCACCCTGTGTTACTGACTGTATCTGTACTGATGTTAATCTAGCTCCCTCACACTCTCACTCAGTAACCTCTCTCCCCCAGCACACTGTGTTACTGACTGCATCACTCCTGATGTTAATCCAGCTCCCTCACACTGTCACTCAGTAACCTCTCTTCCCCAGCACCCTGTGTTACTGACTGTGTCTGTACTGATGTTAATCCAGCTCCCTCACACTGTCACTCAGTAACCTCTCTCCCCCAGCACCCTGTGTTACTACTGTATCTGTACTGATGTTAATCCAGCTCCCTCACACTGTCACTCAGTAACCCCTCTCCCCCAGCACACTGTGTTACTGACTGTATCTGTACTGATGTTAATCCAGCTCCCTCACACTGTCACTCAGTAACCTCTCTCCCCCAGCACCCTGTGTTGCTACTGTATCTGTACTAATAGTTTACGGGCTGCGGAAAGGCACTTCGAGGGGGATCTGCACACTGAGGTAATATGGGCTGAGGTTAGAAATAGGAAAGGAGCGGTCACATTGTTAGGAGTTTACTATAGGCCCCCAAATAGTAATAGAGATGTGGCGGAAGAAATTGCTAAGCAGATTATGGATAGGTGTGGGGGTCACAAGATAGTTGTCATGGGGGACTTTAACTTTCCAAATCTTGATTGGAACCTTTGTAGGTCAAATAGTTCGGATGGGGCAGTTTTTGTGCAGTGTGTGCAGGAGGGTTTCCTGACACAATATGTGGATAGGCCGACAAGAGGTGAGGCCACATTGGATTTGGTACTGGGAAATGAACCGGGCCAAGTGTTAGATTTGGTTGTGGGAGAGCACTTTGGAGATAATGACCACAATTCGGTGTCTTTTGTTATTGCAATGGAGACGGATAGGGCCGTACGGCAGGGCAAGGTTTACAATTGGGGGAGAGGTAATTATGATGCGATTAGGCAAGAATTAGGGGGCATAAATTGGGAACAGAAACTGTCAGAGAAAGGAACTAATGAAAAGTGGAACTTTTTCAAGGAACATATACTGGATGTCCTTGATAGGTATGTCGCTGTCAGGCAGGGAGGAAATGGCCGAGTGAGGGAACCATGGTTCACAAAAGAGGTGGAATGTCTTGTGAAAAGGAAGAGGGAAGCTTATGTAGGGATGAGGAAACAAGGTTCAGATGGCTCGATTGAGGGTTACAAGTTAGCAAGGAATGAGCTGAAAATGGGGCTTAGGAGAGCTAGGAGGGGACACGAGAAGTCCTTGGTGGGTCGGATCAAGGAAAACCCCAAGGCTTTTTACTCTTATGTGAGGAATAAAAGAATGACCAGGGTGAGGTCGGGCCGGTCAAGGACAGTAGTGGGAACTTGTGTATGGTGTCAGTCGAGATAGGCGAGGTGATGAATGAATACTTTTCTTCAGTGTTCAGCAAGGAGAGGGGCCATGTTTTTGAGGAAGAGAAGGTGTCACAGGCTAATAGGCTGGAGGAAATAGATGTTCGGAGGGAGGATGTCCTGGCAGTTTTGAATAAACTGAAGGTCGATAAGTCCCCTGGGCCTGATGAAATGTATCCTAGGATTCTTTGGGAGGCAAGGGATGAGATTGCAGAGCCTTTGCCTTTGATCTTTGGGTCCTCGCTGTCCACGGGGATGGTGCCAGAGGACTGGAGAATGGCGAATGTTGTTCCTCTGTTTAAGAAAGGGAATAGAAATGACCCTGGTAATTATAGACCGGTTAGTCTTACTTCGGTGGTTGATAAATTGATGGAAAAGGTCCTTAGAGATGGGATTTACGACCATTTAGAAAGATGCGGACTAATCCGGGATAGTCAGCACGGATTCGTGAAGGGCAAGTCGTGCCTCACAAATTTGATAGAATTTTTTGAGGAGGTAACTAAGTGTGTTGATGAAGGTAGGGCAGTTGATGTCATATACATGGATTTTAGTAAGGCGTTTGATAAGGTCACCCATGGTCGGCTTATGATGAAACTGAGGAGGTGTGGGATAGAGGGAAAGTTGGCCGATTGGATAGGTAACTGGCTGTCTGATTGAAGACAGAGGGTGGTGGTGGATGGAAAATTTTCGGATTGGAGGCAGGTTGCTAGCGGAGTGCCGCAGGGATCAGTGCTTGGTCCTCTGCTCTTTGTGATTTTTATTAATGACCTAGAGGAGGGGGCTGAAGGGTGGATCAGTAAATTTGCTGATGACACCAAGATTGGTGGAGTAGTGGATGAGGTGGAGGGCTGTTGTAGGCTGCAAAGAGACATAGATAGGATGCAAAGCTGGGCTGAAAAATGGCAAATGGAGTTTAACCCTGATAAATGTGAGGTGATTCATTTTGGAAGGACTAATTTAAATGTGGATTACAGGGTCAAAGGTAGGGTTCTGAAGACTGTGGAGGAACAGAGAGATCTTGGGGTCCATATCCACAGATCTCTAAAGGTTGCCACTCAAGTGGATAGAGCTGTGAAGAAGGCCTATAGTGTGTTAGCTTTTATTAACAGGGGGTTGGAGTTTAAGAGCCGTGGGGTTATGCTGCAACTGTACAGGACCTTGGTGAGACCACATTTGGAATATTGTGTGCAGTTCTGGTCACCTCACTATAAGAAGGATGTGGAAGCGCTGGAAAGAGTGCAGAGGAGATTTACCAGGATGCTGCCTGGTTTGGAGGGTAGGTCTTAAGAGGAAAGGTTGAGGGAGCTAGGGCTGTTCTCTCTGGAGCGGAGGAGGCTGAGGGGAGACATAATAGAGGTTTATAAAATGATGAATGGGATAGATAGAGTGAACGTTCAAAGACTATTTCCTCGGGTGGATGGAGCTATTACAAGGGGGCATAACTATAGGGTTCATGGTGTGAGATACAGGAAGGATATCAGAGGTAGGTTCTTTATGCAGAGAGTGGTTGAGATGTGGAATGGACTGCCTGCAGTGATAGTGGAGTCAGACACTTTAGGAATATTTAAGCGGTTATTGGATAGGCACATGAAGCACACCAGGATGATAGGGAGTGGGATAGCTTGATCTTGGTTTCAGATAAAGCTCGGCAAAACATCGTGGGCCGAAGGGCCTGTTCTGTGCTGTACTGTTCTATGTTCTATGTTCTCATGTTAATCCAGTTCCCTCACACTGTCACTCAGTAACCCCTCTCCCCCAGCACCCTGTGTTACTGACTGTGTCTCTCCTGATATTAATCCAGCTCCCTCACACTGTCACTCAGTAACCCCTCTCCCCCCAGCACCCTGTGTTACTGACTGTATCTGTACTGATGTTAATCCAGCTCCCTCACACTGTCACTCAGTAACCCCTCTCCCCCAGCACCCTGTGTTCCTGACTGTATCTGTACTGATGTTAATCCAGCTCCCTCACACTGTCACTCAGTAACCCCTCTCCCCCAGCACCCTGTGTTCCTGACTGTATCTGTACTGATGTTAATCCAGCTCCCTCACACTATCATTCAGAAACCCCTCTCCCCCAGCATTATAAGAAAGATGTGGAAGCGTTGGAAAGTGTGCAGAGGAGATTTACTGGGATGTTGCCTGGTATGGTGGGAAGGTCTTATGAGGAAAGGCTGAGGGACTTGAGGCTGTTTTCGTCAGAGAGAAGAAGGTTAAGAGGTGACTTAATACAGGCATACAAGATGATCAGAGGATTAGATAGGGTGGATAGTGAGAGCCTTTTTCCTTGGATGGTGATGGCTAACACGAGGGGACATAGCTTTAAATTGAGGGGTGAGAGATATAGGACAGATGTTAGAGGTAGGTTCTTTACTCAGAGAGTAGTAAGGGCGTGGAATGCCCTGCCTGGAGCAGTAGTGGACTCGTCAACATTGAGAGCATTCAAATGGTTATTGGGTAAACATATGGATGATATTGGAATAGTGTAGGTTAGAGGGGCTTTAGATTGGTACCACTGGTCGGCGCAACATTGAGGGTCTAAGGGCCTGTACTGCGCTGTAATGTTCTATGTTCTATGTTCATCCCCTTCTCCAGCCTGTTACACAGGAACAGGAGGAGGCCATTCAGCCCCTTCTCCAGCCTGTTACACAGGAACAGGAGGAGGCCATTCAGCCCCTTCTCCAGCCTGTTACACAGGAACAGGAGGAGGCTATTCAGCCCCTTCCCCAGTCTGTTACACAGGAACAGGAGGAGGCCCCATTCAGCCACTTCTCCAGCCTGTAACACAGGAACAGGAGAAGGCCCCATTCAGCCACTTCTCCAGCCTGTTACACAGGCACACACACACTGACACACACACACAGTGATACACACTGACACACACACACAGTGACACACACTGACACACACACAGTGATACACACTGACACACACACACACACACACACAGTGACACTGTCCCTCACACACGCAGTGATACACACTGACACACACACACACAGTGATACACACTGACCCACACACACACACACAGTGATACACACTGACACACACACAGTGATAGACACTGACACACACACACAGTGATACACACTGACACACACAGTGATACGCACTGGCACACACACACACACAGTGATACACACTGACACACACACAGTGATACACATTGACACACACACAGTGATACACATTGACACATACACACACACACAGTGATACACACTGACACACACACAGTGATACACATTGACACATACACACACACACACAGTGATACACACTGACACACACACACACACAGTGATACACACTGACACACACACAATGATACACACTGACACACACAGTAATACGCACTGGCACACTCACACACACACAGTGATACACACTGACACACACACAGTGATACACATTGACACACACACAGTGATACACATTGACACATACACACACACACAGTGATGCACACTGAAACACACACACACAGTGATACACACTGACACACACACACACACACACACACAGTGACACACACAGTGATACACACTGACACACACACAGTGATACATACTGACACACACAGTGACACACACTGACCCACACACACACAGTGATACACACTGAACCACACATACACACACACAGTGATGCACACTGACACACACACACACACGCAAAGTGACACACACACATTGATACACACTGACACACACACACACAGTGACACTGTCTCTCACACACGCAGTGATACACACTGACACACACACACACATTGATACACACTGACACAGTGACACGCACTGACACACACACACACAGTGATACACACTGACCCACACACACACACACAGTGATGCACACTGACACACACACTCACACACAAAGTGACACACACACATTGATACACACTGATAAACACACACACAGTGACACTGTCGCTCACACACGCAGTGATACACACTGACACACACACACACACACACAGTGATACACACTGACACACACACGCCCAGTGATACACACTGACACACACACAGACAGTGACACACAGACAGTGATACACACTGACACACACACACACAGTGAAACACACTGACACACACACACAGTGATACACACTGACACACACACACTCAGTGACACATAGTGACACACACACAGTGATACACACTGACGCACACACAGTGATACACACTGACACACAGTGCTACACACTGACCCACACACACTCAGTGATACACACTGAACCATACACACACACAGTGATGCACACTGACACACACACTCACACACACAGTGATACACACTGACACACACACACAGTGATACACACTGACACACACACCCTCAGTGACACACACACAGTGATACACACAGTGATACACACTGACACACACAAACACACACTGATACACAGCTACACACACACACACACAAACAGTGATGCAACACTGACCCACACAAACACAGTGATACACACTGACACACACACACACACACAGTGAAGCACACTGACACACAGTGATACACAGTGACCCACACACACACACACAGTGATACACACTGACCCACACACACAGTGAAACAGACTGAACAACACACACACACAGTGATACACACTGACCCACACACACACACACACAGTGATACACACTGACACACACACAGTGATACACACTGACACACACACACACACAGTGATGCACACTGACACACACACACAGTGATACAGACTGACACACAGTGATACACAATGATCCACACACACACACACACACACATAGTGATACACACTGACCCACACACACACAGTGATACAGACTGAACAACACACACACACACAGTGATACACACTGACCCACACACACACAGTGATACACACTGACCCACACACACACAGTGATACACACTGACACACACTCACACAGTGATACACACTGAACAACACACACACACTGTTGCACACCTAAACACACCCACACACACACACACAGTGATGCACACTGACCCACAGAAACACCGTGACACAAACTGACCCACACACACACGTTGACACGCACACAGTGATACACACTAACCCACATAGACACAGTGATACACACTGATCCACACACACAGTGATACACACTGACACACACACAGTGACACACACTGACACACACACAGTGATACACGCTGACACACACACACACAGTGATACACACTGACACACACACACAAAGTGACACACACTGACACACACACAGTGACACACACTAACCCACACACACACAGTGATACACACTGACACACACACAGTGAAACAGACTGACCCACACACATAGTGATACACACTGACACACACACACACAGTGATACACACTGACACACACACAGTGACACACACTGACCCACACACACAGTGATACACACTGACACACACACACAGTGACACACACTGACACACACACAGTGATACACACTGACACACACACACACACACACAGTGACAATGTCCCTCACACACGCAGTGATACACCCTGTCACACACACACACAGTGATACACACTGACCCACACACACACACAGTGATACACACTGACACACACACACAGTGACACACACTGACACACACAGTGATACGCACTGGCACACATACAGTGATACACACTGACACACACACAGTGACACACACTGACCCACACACATAGTGATACACACTGACACACACAAACACAGTGATACACACTCACACACACACACAGTGATACACACTGACACACACACAGTGACACACACTGACCCACACACACAATGATACACACTGACACACACACACACACACAGTGATACACACTGACACACACACACAGTGACACACACTGACACACACACAGTGATACACACTGACACACACACACACACACACAGTGACACTGTCCCTCACACACTCAGTGATACACGCTGACACACACACACAGTGATACACACTGACCCACACACACACACAGTGATACACATTGACACACACACACACAGTGATACACATTGACACACACACACAGACAGTGATACACACTGACACACACACTCACACACAGTGATACACACTGACACTCACACACACAGTGATACACACTGACACACACAGTGATACGCACTGGCACACACACACACACACAGTGATACACACTGACACACACACACACCCAGTGACACACACAGTGATACCAACTGACACACACACAGTGATACATACTGACACACACAGTGATACACACTGACCCACACACACACAAACAGTGATACACACTGACCCACACACACACACACAGTGATACACACTGACACACACACACACAGTGATACACATTGACACATACACACACACACAGTGATACACACTGACACACACACACACACAGTGATACACACTGACACACACACACACACACACCCAGTGACACACACAGTGATACACACTGACACACACACACAGTGATACATACTGACACACACAGTGACACACACTGACCCCCACACACACACACAGTGATACACACTGACCCACACACACACACAGTGATGCACACTGACACACGCACTCACACACAAAGTTACACACACACATTGATACACACTGACACACACACACACACACACACACACACAGTTACACTGTCGCTCACACACGCAGTGATACACACTGACACACACACACACAGTGATACACACTGACACACACAGTGACACGCACTGACACACACACACACACAGAGTGATACGCACTGACCCACACACACACACACAATGATGCACACTGACACACACACTCACACACAAAGTGACACACACACATTGATACACACTGACCCACACACACACAAACAGTGATACACACTGACCCACACACACACACACAGTGATACACAATGACACACACACACACAGTGATACACACTGACCCACACACACAGTGATACACACTGACACACACACACAGTGATACACACTGACACACACACACTCAGTGAAACACAGTGACACACACACAGTGATACACACTGACACACACACTCAGTGACACACAGTGACACACACACAGTGATACACACTGACACACACACACACTCAGTGATACACACTGAACCATACACACACACAGTGATGCACACTGACACACACAGTGATGCACACTGAGACACACACTCACACACACAGTGATACACACTGACACACACACTCAGTGACACACACAGTGATACACACTGAGACACACACACACACAGTGATACACACTGACACATACACACACAGTGATACACACTGACACACACACAGTGATACACACTGACACACACACACAGTGATACACACTGACACACACACAGTGACACACACTGACCCACACACACAGTGATACACACTGACACACACACACACACAGTGATACACACTGACACACACACACAGTGACATACACTGACACACACACAGTGATACACACTGACACACACACACACACACACACAGTGACACTGTCCCTCACACACGCAGTGATACACCCTCACACACACACGCACAGTGATACACACTGACCCACACACACACACAGTGATACACACTGACACACACACACAGTGACACACACTGACACACACAGTGATACGCACTGGCACACACACACAAAGTGATACACACTGACACACACAGTGATACACACTGACACACACACAGTGACACACACTGACCCACACACATAGTGATACACACTGACACACACACACACAGTGATACACACTGACACACACACAGTGATACACACTGACACACACACAGTGACACACACTGACCCACACACACAGTGATACACACACACACACACACACACACACACACACACACACACACACACACACACACAGTGATACACACTGACGCACACACACAGTGACACACACTGACACACACACAGTGATACACACTGACACACACACACACGCACACACAGTGACACTGTCCCTCACACACGCAGTGATACACACTGACACACACACAGTGATACACACTGACCCACAGACACACACAGTGATACACATTGACACACACACACACACACAGTGATACACATTGACACACACACACACACACAGTGATACACACTGACACACACACACACACACACAGTGATACACACTGACACACACACACACACACACAGTGATACACACTGACACACACACACAGTGATACACACTGACACACACAGTGATACGCACTGGCACACACACACACACACACACAGTGATACACACTGACACACACACAGTGATACACATTCTCACACACACAGTGATACACATTCTCACACACACAGTGATACACATTGACACACACACACACACACACAGTGATACTCACTGACACACACACACACACAGACAGTGATACACACTGACACACACACACACACACCCAGTGACACACACAGTGATACACACTGACACACACAGTGACACACACTGACCCACACACACACACAGAGTGATACACACTGACCCACACACACACACACAGTGATGCACACTGACACACACACTCACACACAAAGTTAAAGACACACATTGATACACACTGACACACACACACACACACAGTTACACTGTCGCTCACACACGCAGTGATACACACTGACACACACACACACAGTGATACACACTGACACACACAGTGCCACGCACTGACACACACACACACACACACAGTGATACACACTGACCCACACACACACACACACAGTGATGCACACTGACACACACACTCACACTCAAAGTGACACACACACATTGATACACACTGACACACACACACACACACAGTGACACTGTCGCTCACACACGCAGTGATACACACTGACACACACACACACACACACGCAGTGTACACACTGACACACACACACACACACACGCAGTGAAACACACTGACACACACACACACACAGTGATACACACTGACACTCACACACACGCCCAGTGACACACAATGACACACACACACACAGTGATACACACTGACCCACACACACAGTGATACACACTGACACACACACACAGTGCTACACACTGACACACACACACTCAGTGACACACAGTGACACACACACAGTGATACACACTGACACACACAGTCAGTGACACACAGTGACACACACACAGTGATACAGACTGACACACACACACTCAGTGATACACACTGAACCTTTCACACACACAGTGATGCACACTGACACACACAGTGATGCACACTGACACACACACTCACACACACAGTGATACACACTGACACACACACACACACTCAGTGACACACACACAGTGATACACACTGAGACACACACACACAGTGATACACACTGACACACACACACAGTGATACACACTGGCACACACACACAGTGATACACACTGACACACACACAGTGACACACACTAACCCACACACACACACACACAGTGATACACACTGACACACACACAGTGAAACACACTGACCCACACACATAGTGATACACACTGACACACACACACACAGTGATACACACTGACACACACACACACACACACACACACACAGTGATACACACTGACACACACACAGTGACACACACTGACCCACACACGCAGTGATACACACTGACACACACACACACACAGTGATACACACTGACACACACACACAGTGACACACACTGACACACACACAGTGATACACACTGACACACAAACACACACACACACAGTGACACTGTCCCTCACACACGCAGTGATACACACTGACACACACACACAGTGATAAACACTGACACACACACACACACACACAGTGATACACACTGACACACACACACAGTGACACACACTGACACACACAGTGATACGCACTGGCACACACACACACAGTGATACACACTGACACACACACAGTGATACACACTGACACACACACAGTGACACACACTGACCCACACACACACACACACACACACACAGTGATACACACTGACACACACACACAGTGACACACACTGACACACACACAGTGATACACACTGACACACACACACACACACAGTGACACTGTCCCTCACACACGCAGTGATACACGCTGACACACACACACAGTGATACACACTGACCCACACACACAAACAGTGATACACATTGACACACACACACACAGTGATACACATTGACACACACACACACACAGTGATACACACTGACACACACACACACAGTGATACACACTGACACACACACACACAGTGATACACACTGACACACACAGTGATACGCACTGGCACACACACACAGTGATACACACTGACACACACACACATCCAGTGACACACACAGTGATACACACTGACACACACACAGTGATACATACTGACACACACAGTGACACACACTGACCCACACACACACAAACAGTGATACACACTGACCCACACACACACACACACAGTGATACACACTGACACACACACACACACACAGTGATACACATTGACACATACACACACACACAGTGATACACACTGACACGCACACACACACACAGTGATACACACTGACACACACACACACACACACCCAGTGACACACACAGTGATACACACTGACACACACACACAGTGATACATACTGACACACACAGTGACACACACTGACCCCCACACACACACACAGTGATACACACTGACCCACACACACACACAGTGATGCACACTGACACACACACTCACACACAAAGTTACACACACACATTGATACACACTGACACACACACACACACACACAGTTACACTGTCGCTCACACACGCAGTGATACACACTGACACACACACACACAGTGATACACACTGACACACACAGTGACACGCACTGACACACACACACACACACACAGAGTGATACGCACTGACCCACACACACACACACAATGATGCACACTGACACACACACTCACACACAAAGTGACACACACACATTGATACACACTGACACACACACACACAGTGACACTGTCGCTCACACACGCAGTGATACTCACTGACACCCACACACACACACACGCAGTGATACACACTGACACACACACACACAGTGATACACACTGACACACACACACACGCCCAGTGATACACAATGACACACACACACACAGTGATACACACTGACCCACACACACAGTGATACACACTGACACACACACACAGTGATACACACTGACACACACACACTCAGTGACACACAGTGACACACACACAGTGATACACACTGACACACACACTCAGTGACACACAGTGACACACACACAGTGATACACACTGACACACACACACACTCAGTGATACACACTGAACCATACACACACACAGTGATGCACACTGACACACACAGTGATGCACACTGAGACACAGACTCACACACACAGTGATACACACTGACACACACACTCAGTGACACACACACAGTGATACACACTGAGACACACACACACACAGTGATACAAACTGACACATACACACACAGTGATACACACTGACACACACACAGTGATACACACTGACACACACACACAGTGATACACACTGACACACACACAGTGACACACACTGACCCACACACACAGTGATACACACTGACACACACACACACAGTGATACACACTGACACACACACACAGTGACACACACTGACACACATACAGTGATACACACTGACACACACACACACACACACACAGTGACACTGCCCCTCACACACGCAGTGATACACCCTGACACACACACACACAGTGATACACACTGACCCACACACCCACACAGTGATACACACTGACACACACACACAGTGACACACACTGACACACACAGTGATACGCACTGGCACACACACACACACAGTGATACACACTGACACACACAGTGATACACACTGACACACACACAGTGACACACACTGACCCACACACATAGTGATACACACTGACACACACACACACAGTGATACACACTGACACACACACAGTGATACACACTGACACACACACAGTGACACACACTGACCCACACACACAGTGATACACACTGACACACACACACACACACACACACACACAGTGATACACACTGACGCACACACACACGCACACACAGTGACACTGTCCCTCACACACGCAGTGATACACACTGACACACACACACAGTGATACACACTGACCCACACACACACACAGTGATACACATTGACACACACACACACACACAGTGATACACATTGACACACACACACACACACAGTGATACACACTGACACACACACACACACACAGTGATACACACTGACACACACACACAGTGATACACACTGACACACACAGTGATACGCACTGGCACACACACACACACACACACAGTGATACACACTGACACACACACAGTGATACACATTGACACACACACAGTGATACACATTGACACATACACACACACACAGTGATACTCACTGACACACACACACACACACAGTGATACACACTGACACACACACACACACCCAGTGACACACACAGTGATACACACTGACACACACAGTGACACACACTGACCCACACACACACACAGAGTGATACACACTGACCCACACACACACACACACACACAGTGATGCACACTGACACACACACTCACACACAAAGTTAAAGACACACATTGATACACACTGACACACACACACACACACATTTACACTCTCGCTCACACACGCAGTGATACACACTGACACACACACACACAGTGATACACACTGACACACACAGTGCCACGCACTGACACACACACACACACACACAGTGATACACACTGACCCACACACACACACACACAGTGATGCACACTGACACACACACTCACACTCAAAGTGACACACACACATTGATACACACTGACACACACACACACAGTGACACTGTCGCTCACACACGCAGTGATACACACTGACACACACACACACACACACACGCAGTGTACACACTGACACACACACACACACGCAGTGAAACACACTGACACACACACACACACAGTGATACACACTGACACACACACACACGCCCAGTGACACACAATGACACACACACACACACAGTGATACACACTGACCCACACACACAGTGATACACACTGACACACACACACAGTGATACACACTGACACACACACACTCAGTGACACACAGTGACACACACACAGTGATACACACTGACACACACAGTCAGTGACACACAGTGACACACACACAGTGATACAGACTGACACACACACACTCAGTGATACACACTGAACCTTACACACACACAGTGATGCACACTGACACACACAGTGATGCACACTGACACACACACTCACACACACAGTGATACACACTGACACACACACACTCAGTGACACACACACAGTGATACACACTGAGACACACACACACAGTGATGCACACTGACACACACACACAGTGATACACACTGACACACACACACAGTGATACACACTGACACACACACAGTGACACAAACTAACCCACACACACACACACACAGTGATACACACTGACACACACACAGTGAAACACACTGACCCACACACATAGTGATACACACTGACACACACACACACAGTGATACACACTGACACACACACACACACACACACACACAGTGATACACACTGACACACACACAGTGACACACACTGACCCACACACGCAGTGATACACACTGACACACACACACACACAGTGATACACACTGACACACACACACAGTGACACACACTGACACACACACAGTGATACACACTGACACACAAACACACACACACACACAGTGACACTGTCCCTCACGCACGCAGTGATACACACTGACACACACACACAGTGATAAACACTGACACACACACACACACACACAGTGATACACACTGACACACACAGTGACACACACTGACACACACAGTGATACGCACTGGCACACACACACAGTGATACACACTGACACACACACAGTGATACACACTGACACACACACAGTGACACACACTAACCCACACACACACACACACACACACACACAGTGATACACACTGACACACACACAGTGAAACACACTGACCCACACACAGGGTGATACACACTGACACACACACACACACAGCGATACACACTGACACACACACACACACACAGCGATACACCCTGACACACACACGCACACAGTGATACACACTGACACACACACACAGTGATACACACTGACAAACACACAGTGACACACACTGACCCACACGCACAGTGATACACACTGACACACACACACAGTGACACACACTGCCACACACACAGTGATACACACTGACACACACACACACACACACACACACACAGTGACACTTTCCCTCACACACGCAGTGATACACACTGACACACACACACAGTGATACACACTGACCAACACACACACACACAGTGATACACACTGACACACACAAACAGTGATACACACTGTCACACTCACTGATACGCACTGGCACACACACACACACACACACAGTGATACACATTGACACACACACAGTGATACACATTGACACACACACAGTGATACACATTGACACATACACACACAGTGATACACACTGACACACACACAGTGATACACATTGACACATACACACATACACACAGTGATACACACTGAGACACACACACACACAGTGATACACACTGACACACACGCACAGTGATACACACTGACACACACAGTGATACGCACTGACACACACACACACACACAGTGATACACACTGACACACACTGACACACACACACAGTGACACACACTGACACACACACAGTGATACACACTGACACACACACACACAGACAGTGACACTGTCCCTCACACACGCAGTGATACACACTGACACACACACACACAGTGATACACACTGACCCACACACACACACAGTGATACACACTGACCCACACACACAGTGATACACACTGACACACACACACAGTGATACACACTGACACACACACACAGTGATACACACTGACACACACACACAGTGATACACACTGACACACACACAGTGACACAAACTAACACACACACACACACACACACAGTGATACACACTGACACACACACAGTGAAACACACTGACCCACACACATAGTGATACACACTGACACACACACACACAGTGATACACACTGACACACACACAGTGACACACACTGACCCACACACGCAGTGATACACACTGACACACACACACACAGTGATACACACTGACACACACACACAGTGACACACACTGACACACACACAGTGATACACACTGACACACAAACACACACACACACACAGTGACACTGTCCCTCACGCACGCAGTGATACACACTGACACACACACACAGTGATAAACACTGACACACACACACACACACAGTGATACACACTGACACACACACACAGTGACACACACTGACACACACAGTGATACGCACTGGCACACACACACACAGTGATACACACTGACACACACACAGTGATACACACTGACACACACGCAGTGACACACACTAACCCACACACACACACACACACACAGTGATACACACTGACACACACACAGTGAAACACACTGACCCACACACAGGGTGATACACACTGACACACACACACACAGCGATACACACTGACACACACACACACACACAGCGATACACACTGACACACACACACACACAGTGATACACACTGACACACACACACAGTGACACACACTGCCACACACACAGTGATACACACTGACACACACACACACACACACACACACAGTGACACTGTCCCTCACACACGCAGTGATACACACTGACACACACACACAGTGATACACACTGACCCACACACACACACACAGTGATACACACTGACACACACAAACAGTGATACACACTGTCACACACACTGATACGCACTGGCACACACACACACACACACAGTGATACACATTGACACACACACAGTGATACACATTGACACACACACAGTGATACACATTGACACATACACACACAGTGATACACACTGACACACACACAGTGATACACATTGACACATACACACATACACACAGTGATACACACTGAGACACACACACACACAGTGATACACACTGACACACACGCACAGTGATACACACTGACACACACAGTGATACGCACTGACACACACACACACACAGTGATACACACTGACACACACACACAGTGATACACACTGACACACACACACAGTGATACACACTGACACACACACAGTGACACAAACTAACCCACACACACACACACACAGACAGTGACACTGTCCCTCACACACGCAGTGATACACACTGACACACACACACACAGTGACACACACTGACCCACACACACACACAGTGATACACACTGACCCACACACACAGTGATACACACTGACACACACACACAGTGATACACACTGACACACACACACAGTGATACACACTGACACACACACAGTGACACAAACTAACCCACACACACACACACACAGTGATACACACTGACACACACACAGTGAAACTCACTGACCCACACACATAGTGATACACACTGACACACACACACACACAGTGATACACACTGACACACACACACACACAGTGATACACACTGACACACACACAGTGACACACACTGACCCACACACGCAGTGATACACACTGACACACACACACACACAGTGATACACACTGACACACACACACAGTGACACACACTGACACACACATAGTGATACACACTGACACACAAACACACACACACACACAGTGACACTGTCCCTCACGCACGCAGTGATACACACTGACACACATACACAGTGATAAACACTGACACACACACACACACACAGTGATACACACTGACACACACACACAGTGACACACACTGACACACACAGTGATACGCACTGGCACACACACACACAGTGATACACACTGACACACACACACAGTGACACACACTGACACACACAGTGATACGCACTGGCACACACACACACAGTGATACACACTGACACACACACAGTGATACACACTGACACACACGCAGTGACACACACTAACCCACACACACACACACACACACACAGTGATACACACTGACACACACACAGTGAAACACACTGACCCACACACAGGGTGATACACACTGACACACACACACACAGCGATACACACTGACACACACACACACACAGCGATACACACTGACACACACACGCACACAGTGATACACACTGACACACACACACAGTGATACACACTGACACACACACAGTGACACACACTGACCCACACACACAGTGATACACACTGACACACACACACAGTGATACACACTGACACACACACACAGTGACACACACTGCCACACACACAGTGATACACACTGACACACACACACACACACAGTGACACTGTCCCTCACACACGCAGTGATACACACTGACACACACACACACAGTGATACACACTGACCCACACACACACACACAGTGATACACACTGACACACACAAACAGTGATACACACTGTCACACACACTGATACGCACTGGCACACACACACACACAGTGATACACATTGACACACACAGAGTGATACACATTGACACACACACAGTGATACACATTGACACATACACACACAGTGATACACACTGACACACACACAGTGATACACATAGACACATACACACATACACACAGTGATACACACTGAGACACACACACACACACAGTGATACACACTGACACACACGCACAGTGATACACACTGACACACACAGTGATACGCACTGACACACACACACACAGTGATACACACTGACACACACACACAGTGATACACACTGACACACACACACAGTGACACACACTGACACACACACAGTGATACACACTGACACACACACACACAGACAGTGACACTGTCCCTCACACACGCAGTGATACACACTGACACACACACACACAGTGATACACACTGACCCACACACACACACAGTGATACACACTGACCCACACACACAGTGATACACACTGACACACACACACAGTGATACACACTGACACACACAGTGACACGCACTGACACACACACACACACAGTGATACACACTGACACACACACACAGTGACACACACTGACACACACACAGTGATACACACTGACACAAACACGCACACACACACACAGTGACACTGTCCCTCACACACGCAGTGATACACACTGACACACACACACACACACAGCGATACACACTGACACACACACGCACACAGTGATACACACTGACACACACACACAGTGATACACACTGACACACACACAGTGACACACACTGACCCACACACACAGTGATACACACTGACACACACACACAGTGATACACACTGACACACACACACAGTGACACACACTGCCACACACACAGTGATACACACTGACACACACACACACACACACACACAGTGACACTGTCCCTCACACACGCAGTGATACACACTGACACACACACACAGTGATACACACTGGCCCACACACACACACACACAGTGATACACACTGACACACACAAACAGTGATACACACTGTCACACACACTGATACGCACTGGCACACACACACACACACAGTGATACACATTGACACACACACAGTGATACACATTGACACACACACAGTGATACACATTGACACATACACACACAGTGATACACACTGACACACACACAGTGATACACATTGACACATACACACATACACACAGTGATACACACTGAGACACACACACACACAGTGATACACACTGACACACACGCACAGTGATACACACTGACACACACAGTGATACGCACTGACACACACACACACACAGTGATACACACTGACACACACACACAGTGATACACACTGACACACACACACAGTGACACACACTGACACACACACAGTGATACACACTGACACACACACACACAGACAGTGACACTGTCCCTCACACACGCAGTGATACACACTGACACACACACACACAGTGATACACACTGACCCACACACACACACAGTGATACACACTGACACACATACACAGTGATACACACTGACACACACACACAGTGATACACACTGACACACACAGTGACACGCACTGACACACACACACACACAGTGATACACACTGACACACACACACAGTGACACACACTGACACACACACAGTGATACACACTGACACAAACACACACACGCACACACACACAGTGACACTGTCCCTCACACACGCAGTGATACACACTGACACACACACACACAGTGATACACACTGACCCACACACACACACAGTGATACACACTGACACACACACACAGTGATACACACTGACACACACAGTGACACACACTGACCCACACACACTCAGTGATACACACTGAACCATACACACACACACAGTGATGCACACTGACACACACACACTCACACACACAGTGATACACACTGACACACACACACAGTGATACACACTGACACACACACACACTCAGTGACACACACACAGTGATACACACAGGCACACAGTGACACACACTGACCCACACACACACAGTGATACACACCGACCCACACACACACCCAGTGATGCACACCGACACACACACTCACACACACAGTGACACACACTGACACACACATCGACACTGACCCTCACACACACTGATACACACACACACACAGTGACACACACTGACACACACACACACTGACAAAAACACACAGTGATACACACTGACACACACTCACACACACAGTGACACACACAGACATGCACACACACAGTGAGACACACACACAGTGATACACACTGACACACACACACAGTGAGACACACTGACACACACACACAGTGAGACACACTGACACACACACAGTGAGACACACTGACACACACACACAGTGAGACACACTGATACACACACACAGTGATACACACTGACACACACTCACACACACAGTGACACACACTGACACACACACACAGTGATACACACTGACCCACACACACACAGTGACACACACTGACATGCACGCACACAGTGAGACACACTGACATACACACACAGTGAGACACACTGGCACACACACACAATGATACACACTGACACACACACACACAGTGATACACACTGACACACACACACAGTGATACACACTGACACACACACACAGTGACACACACTAATACACACACACAGTGATACACACTGACACACACACACACAGTGAGACACACTGACACGCACACACAGTGATACACACTGACACACACACACAGTGATACACACTGACACACACACAGTGACACACACTGATACACACACACTGTGATACACACTGACACACACACAGTGACACACACTGATACACGCACACAGTGAGACACACTGACACACACACACGGTGATACACACTGACACACACACAGTGACACACACTGATACACGCACACAGTGAGACACACTGACACACACACAGTGACACACACTGATACACACACACAGTGATACACACTGACACACACACACAGTGATACACACTAACACACACACAGTGACACACACTAATGCGCACACACAGTGATACACACTGACACTCACACACACAGTGACACACACTGACACACACTCACTCACACAGTGACACACACTGACACACACACACACAGTGACACACACTGACATGCACACACACAGTGAGACACACTGACACACACACACAGTGACACACACTGACACACACATCGACACTGACCCTCACACACACTGATACACACACAGTGACACACACTGACACACACACACACTGACAAAAACACACAGTGATACACACTGACACACACTCACACACACAGTGACACACACAGACATGCACACACACAGTGAGACACACACACAGTGATACACACTGACACACACACACAGTGAGACACACTGACACACACACAGTGAGACACACTGACACACACACAGTGAGACACACTGATACACACACACAGTGATACACACTGACACACACTCACACACACAGTGACACACACTGACACACACACACAGTGATACACACTGACCCACACACACACAGTGACACACACTGACATGCACGCACACAGTGAGACACACTGACATACACACACAGTGAGACACACTGGCACACACACACAATGATACACACTGACACACACACACACAGTGATACACACTGACACACACACACAGTGATACACACTGACACACACACACAGTGACACACACTAATACACACACACAGTGATACACACTGACACACACACACACAGTGAGACACACTGACACGCACACACACAGTGATATACACTGACACACACACACAGTGATACACACTGACACACACACAGTGACACACACTGATACACACACACAGTGATAAACACTGACACACACACAGTGACACACACTGATACACGCACACAGTGAGACACACTGACACACACACACGGTGATACACACTGACACACACACAGTGACACACACTGATACACGCACACAGTGAGACACACTGACACACACAAAGTGACACACACTGATACACACACACAGTGATACACACTGACACACACACAGTGATACACACTGACACACACACACAGTGATACACACTGACACACACACAGTGACACACACTGATACACACACACAGTGATACACACTGACACACACACAGTGACACACACTGATACACGCACACAGTGAGACACACTGACACACACACACGGTGATACACACTGACACACACACAGTGACACACACTGATACACGCACACAGTGAGACACACTGACACACACACAGTGACACACACTGATACACACACACAGTGATACACACTGACACACACACACAGTGATACACACTGACACACACACAGTGACACACACTAATGCGCACACACAGTGATACACACTGACACTCACACACACAGTGACACACACTGACACACACTCACTCACACAGTGACACACACTGACACACACACACACAGTGACACACACTGACATGCACACACACAGTGAGACACACTGACACACACACAGTGACACACACTGACACACACAGTGATACGCACTGGCACACACACTCACAGTGATACACACTGACACACACACAGTGATACACACTGACACACACACAGTGACACACACCGACACACACACAGTGATACACACTGACACACACACACAGTGATACACACTGACACACACACACAGTGACACACACTAATACACACACACAGTGATACACACTGACACACACACACACAGTGAGACACACTGACACGCACACACACAGTGATATACACTGACACACACACACAGTGATACACACTGACACACACACAGTGACACACACTGATACACACACACAGTGATACACACTGACACACACACAGTGACACACACTGATACACGCACACAGTGAGACACACTGACACACACACACGGTGATACACACTGACACACACACAGTGACACACACTGATACACGCACACAGTGAGACACACTGACACACACAAAGTGACACACACTGATACACACACACAGTGATACACACTGACACACACACAGTGATACACACTGACACACACACACAGTGATACACACTGACACACACACAGTGACACACACTAATGCGCACACACAGTGACACACACTGACACACACTCACTCACACAGTGACACACACTGACACACACACACACAGTGACACACACTGACATGCACACACACAGTGAGACACACTGACACACACACACAGTGACACACACTGACACACACAGTGATACGCACTGGCACACACACACAAAGTGATACACACTGACACACACACAGTGATACACACTGACACACACACAGTGACACACACTGACACACACACAGTGATACACACTGACACACACACACACACACAGTGACACTGTCCCTCACACACGCAGTGATACACACTGACACACACACACAGTGATACACACTGACCCACACACACACACAGTGATACACATTGACACACACACACACACACACACACACAGTGATACACATTGACACACACACACACAGTGATACACACTGACACACACACACACACACAGTGATACACACTGACCCACACACACAGTGATACACACTGACACACACAGTGATACGCACTGGCACACACACACACACACACACAGTGATACACACTGACACACACACAGTGATACACATTGACACACACACAGTGATACACATTGACACACACACAGTGATACACATTGACACATACACACACAGTGATACACACTGACACACACACAGTGATACACATTGACACATACACACATACACACAGTGATACACACTGACACACACACACACACAGTGATACACACTGACACACACGCACAGTGATACACACTGACACACACTGTGATACGCACTGACACACACACACACACACAGTGATACACACTGACACACACACACAGTGATACACACTGACACACACACACAGTGACACACACTGTCACACACACAGTGATACACACTGACACACACACACACACACAGTGACACTGTCCCTCACACACGCAGTGATACACACTGACACACACACACACAGTGATACACACTGACCCACACACACACACAGTGATACACACTGACCCACACACACAGTGATACACACTGACACACACACACAGTGATACACACTGACACACACAGTGATACGCACTGACACACACACACACAGTGATACACACTGACACACACACACACACAGTGACACACACTGACACACACACAGTGATACACACTGACACACACACACACACACACACAGTGACACTGTCCCTCACACACGCAATGATACACACTGACACACACACACACAGTGATACACACTGACCCACACACACACACAGTGATACACACTGACACACACACACAGTGATACACACTGACACACACAGTGACACACACTGACCCACTCACACTCAGTGATACACACTGAACCATACACACACACAGTGATGCACACTGACACACACACACTCACACACACAGTGATACACACTGGCACACACACACAGTGATACACACTGACACACACACACTCAGTGACACATACACGGTGATACACACAGACACACAGTGACACACACTGACCCACACACACACAGTGATACACACTGACCCACACACACACACAGTGATGCACACTGACACACACACTCACACACACAGTGACACACACTGACACACACATCGACACTGACCCTCACACAAACTGATACACACACACACACAGTGACACACACTGATACGCACTGGCACACACACACACACACAGTGATACACATTGACACACACACAGTGATACACATTGACACATACATACACAGTGATACACACTGACACACACACAGTGATACACATTGACACATACACACATAAACACAGTGATACACACTGACACACACACACACACACAGTGATACACACTGACACACACGCACAGTGATACACACTGACACACACAGTGATACGCACTGACACACAGACACACACAGTGATACACACTGACACACACACACAGTGATACACACTGACACACACACACACACACAGTGACACTGTCCCTCACACAGGCAGTGATACACACTGACACACACACACACAGTGATACACACTGACCCACACACACACACAGTGATACACACTGACCCACACACACAGTGATACACACTGACACACACACACAGTGATACACACTGACACACACAGTGATACGCACTGACACACACACACACAGTGATACACACTGACACACACACACAGTGACACACACTGACACACACACAGTGATACACACTGACACACACACACACACACACACACAGTGACTCTGTCCCTCACACACGCAGTGATACACACTGACACACACACACACAGTGATACACACTGACCCACACACACACACAGTGATACACACTGACACACACACACAGTGATACACACTGACACACACAGTGACACACACTGACCCACACACACTCAGTGATACACACTGAACCATACACACACACAGTGATGCACACTGACACACACACACACTCACACACACAGTGATACACACTGGCACACACACACAGTGATACACACTGACACACACACACTCAGTGACACACACACAGTGATACACACAGACACACAGTGACACACACTGACCCACACACACACAGTGATACACACTGACCCACACACACACACAGTGATGCACACTGACACACACACTCACACACACAGTGACACACACTGACACACACATCGACACTGACCCTCACACAAACTGATACACACACACACAGTGACACACACTGACACACACACACTGACAAAAACACACAGTGATACACACTGACACACACTCACACACACAGTGACACACACTTACATGCACACACACAGTGAGACACACACACAGTGATACACACTGACACACACACACAGTGAGACACACTGACACACACACACAGTGAGACACACTGACACACACACACAGTGATACACACTGACACACACACAGTGATACACACTGACACACACACAGTGACACACACTGACCCACACACATAGTGATACACACTGACACACACACACACACAGTGATACACACTGACACACACACACACACACACAGTGATACACACTGACACACACACACACAGTGATACACATTGACACACACACACACACACACAGTGATACACACTGACACACACACACACAGTGATACACACTGACACACACACACAGTGATACATACTGACACACACAGTGACACACACTGACCCACACACACAGTGATACACACTGACCCACACACACACACACAGTGATACACACCGACGCACACACACACACACACAGTGATACGCATTGACACATACACACACACACAGTGTTACACACTGACACACACACACACAGTGATACACACTGACACACACACACACCCAGTGACACACACAGTGATACACACTGACACACACACACAGTGATACATACTGACACACACAGTGACACACACTGACCCACACACACACACACAGTGACACACACTGACCCACACACACACACACAGTGATACACACTGACCCACACACACACTCACACACAAAGTTACACACACACATTGATACACACTGACACACACACACAGTTACACTGTCGCTCACACACGCAGTGATACACATTGACACACACACACACAGTGATACACACTGACACACACAGTGACACGCACTGACACACACACACACAGAGTGATACACACTGACCCACACACACACGCACACAATGATGCACACTGACACACACACTCACACACAAAGTGACACACACACACACAGTGACACTGTCGCTCACACACGCAGTGATACACACTGACACACACACACACACGCAGTGATACACACTGACACCCACACACACACACGGAGTGATACACACTGACACACACACACACACACAGTGATACACACTGACACACACACACACGCCCAGTGATACACAATGACACACACACACACAGTGATACACACTGACACACGCCCAGTGATACACAATGACACACACACACACAGTGATACACACTGACACACACACAGTGATACACACTGACACACACACAGTGACACACACTGACCCACACACATAGTGATACACACTGACACACACACACACACAGTGATACACACTGACACACACACACACACACACAGTGATACACACTGACACACACACAGTGACACACACTGACCCACACACACAGTGATACACACTGACACACACACACACAGTGATACACACTGACACACACACACAGTGACACACACTGACACACACACAGTGATACACACTGACACACACACACACACACACAGTGACACTGTCCCTCACACACGCAGTGATACACACTGACACACACACACAGTGATACACACTGACCCACACACACACACAGTGATACACATTGACACACACACACAGTGATACACACTGACCCACACACAAACACAGTGGTACACATTGACGCACACACACACACAGTGATACACACTGACACACACACACACACAGTGATACACACTGACACACACACACAGTGATGCACACTGACACACACAGTGATACGCACTGGCACACACACACACACACACAGTGATACACACTGACACACACACAGTGAAACACATTGACTCACACACAGTGATACACATTGACACATACACACACACACAGTGATGCACACTGACACGCACACACACACACACAGTGATACACACTGACACACACACACACACACACAGTGACACTGTCCCTCACACACGCAGTGACACACTGACACACACACACACAGTGATACACACTGACCCACACACACACACAGTGATACACACTGACCCACACACACAGTGATACACACTGACACACACACACAGTGATACACACTGACACACACAGTGATACGCACTGACACACACACACACAGTGATACACACTGACACACACAAACACAGTGACGCACACTGACACACACACAGTGATACACACTGACACACACACACACACACACAGTGACACTGTCCCTCACACACGCAGTGATACACACTGACACACACACACACAGTGATACACACTGACCCACACACACACACAGTGATACACACTGACACACACACACAGTGATACACACTGACACACACAGTGACACACACTGACCCACACACACTCAGTGATACACACTGAACCATACACACACACAGTGATGCACACTGACACACACACACTCACACACACAGTGATACACACTGGCACACACACACAGTGATACACACTGACACACACACACTCAGTGACACACACACAGTGATACACACAGACACACAGTGACACACACTGACCCACACACACACAGTGATACACACTGACCCACACACACACACAGTGATGCACACTGACACACACACTCACACACACAGTGACACACACTGACACACACATCGACACTGACCCTCACACAAGCTGATACACACACACACACAGTGACACACACTGACACACACACACACTGACAAAAACACACAGTGATACACACTGATACACACTCACACACACAGTGACACACACTGACATGCACACACACAGTGAGACACACACACAGTGATACACACTGACACACACACACAGTGAGACACACTGACACACACACACAGTGAGACACACTGACACACACACACAGTGATACACACTGACACACACTCACACACACAGTGACACACACACACAGTGATACACATTGACACACACACACACACACAGTGATACACACTGACACACACACACACACACAGTGATACACACTGACACACACACACAGTGATACACACTGACACACACAGTGATACGCACTGGCACACACACACACACACACAGTGATACACACTGACACACACACAGTGATACACATTGACACACACACAGTGATACACATTGACACATACACACACACACAGTGATACTCACTGACACACACACACACACACAGTGATACACACTGACACACACACACACACCCAGTGACACACACAGTGATACACACTGACACACACAGTGACACACACTGACCCACACACACACACAGAGTGATACACACTGACCCACACACACACACACACACACAGTGATGCACACTGACACACACACTCACACACAAAGTTAAAGACACACATTGATACACACTGACACACACACACACACACATTTACACTCTCGCTCACACACGCAGTGATACACACTGACACACACACACACAGTGATACACACTGACACACACAGTGCCACGCACTGACACACACACACACACACACAGTGATACACACTGACCCACACACACACACACACAGTGATGCACACTGACACACACACTCACACTCAAAGTGACACACACACATTGATACACACTGACACACACACACACAGTGACACTGTCGCTCACACACGCAGTGATACACACTGACACACACACACACACACACACGCAGTGTACACACTGACACACACACACACACGCAGTGAAACACACTGACACACACACACACACAGTGATACACACTGACACACACACACACGCCCAGTGACACACAATGACACACACACACACACAGTGATACACACTGACCCACACACACAGTGATACACACTGACACACACACACAGTGATACACACTGACACACACACACTCAGTGACACACAGTGACACACACACAGTGATACACACTGACACACACAGTCAGTGACACACAGTGACACACACACAGTGATACAGACTGACACACACACACTCAGTGATACACACTGAACCTTACACACACACAGTGATGCACACTGACACACACAGTGATGCACACTGACACACACACTCACACACACAGTGATACACACTGACACACACACACTCAGTGACACACACACAGTGATACACACTGAGACACACACACACAGTGATGCACACTGACACACACACACAGTGATACACACTGACACACACACACAGTGATACACACTGACACACACACAGTGACACAAACTAACCCACACACACACACACACAGTGATACACACTGACACACACACAGTGAAACACACTGACCCACACACATAGTGATACACACTGACACACACACACACAGTGATACACACTGACACACACACACACACACACACAGTGATACACACTGACACACACACAGTGACACACACTGACCCACACACGCAGTGATACACACTGACACACACACACACACAGTGATACACACTGACACACACACACAGTGACACACACTGACACACACACAGTGATACACACTGACACACAAACACACACACACACACAGTGACACTGTCCCTCACGCACGCAGTGATACACACTGACACACACACACAGTGATAAACACTGACACACACACACACACACAGTGATACACACTGACACACACAGTGACACACACTGACACACACAGTGATACGCACTGGCACACACACACAGTGATACACACTGACACACACACAGTGATACACACTGACACACACACAGTGACACACACTAACCCACACACACACACACACACACACACAGTGATACACACTGACGCACACACAGTGAAACACACTGACCCACACACAGGGTGATACACACTGACACACACACACACACAGCGATACACACTGACACACACACACACACACAGCGATACACCCTGACACACACACGCACACAGTGATACACACTGACACACACACACAGTGATACACACTGACAAACACACAGTGACACACACTGACCCACACGCACAGTGATACACACTGACACACACACACAGTGACACACACTGCCACACACACAGTGATACACACTGACACACACACACACACACACACACACACAGTGACACTGTCCCTCACACACGCAGTGATACACACTGACACACACACACAGTGATACACACTGACCAACACACACACACACAGTGATACACACTGACACACACAAACAGTGATACACACTGTCACACTCACTGATACGCACTGGCACACACACACACACACAGTGATACACATTGACACACACACAGTGATACACATTGACACACACACAGTGATACACATTGACACATACACACACAGTGATACACACTGACACACACACAGTGATACACATTGACACATACACACATACACACAGTGATACACACTGAGACACACACACACACAGTGATACACACTGACACACACGCACAGTGATACACACTGACACACACAGTGATACGCACTGACACACACACACACACACAGTGATACACACTGACACACACTGACACACACACACAGTGACACACACTGACACACACACAGTGATACACACTGACACACACACACACAGACAGTGACACTGTCCCTCACACACGCAGTGATACACACTGACACACACACACACAGTGATACACACTGACCCACACACACACACAGTGATACACACTGACCCACACACACAGTGATACACACTGACACACACACACAGTGATACACACTGACACACACACACAGTGATACACACTGACACACACACACAGTGATACACACTGACACACACACAGTGACACAAACTAACACACACACACACACACACAGTGATACACACTGACACACACACAGTGAAACACACTGACCCACACACATAGTGATACACACTGACACACACACACACAGTGATACACACTGACACACACACAGTGACACACACTGACCCACACACGCAGTGATACACACTGACACACACACACACAGTGATACACACTGACACACACACACAGTGACACACACTGACACACACACAGTGATACACACTGACACACAAACACACACACACACACAGTGACACTGTCCCTCACGCACGCAGTGATACACACTGACACACACACACAGTGATAAACACTGACACACACACACACACACACAGTGATACACACTGACACACACACACAGTGACACACACTGACACACACAGTGATACGCACTGGCACACACACACACAGTGATACACACTGACACACACACAGTGATACACACTGACACACACGCAGTGACACACACTAACCCACACACACACACACACACACAGTGATACACACTGACACACACACAGTGAAACACACTGACCCACACACAGGGTGATACACACTGACACACACACACACAGCGATACACACTGACACACACACACACACACAGCGATACACACTGACACACACACACACACAGTGATACACACTGACACACACACACAGTGACACACACTGCCACACACACAGTGATACACACTGACACACACACACACACACACACACACAGTGACACTGTCCCTCACACACGCAGTGATACACACTGACACACACACACAGTGATACACACTGACCCACACACACACACACAGTGATAGACACTGACACACACAAACAGTGATACACACTGTCACACACACTGATACGCACTGGCACACACACACACACACACAGTGATACACATTGACACACACACAGTGATACACATTGACACACACACAGTGATACACATTGACACATACACACACAGTGATACACACTGACACACACACAGTGATACACATTGACACATACACACATACACACAGTGATACACACTGAGACACACACACACACAGTGATACACACTGACACACACGCACAGTGATACACACTGACACACACAGTGATACGCACTGACACACACACACACACAGTGATACACACTGACACACACACACAGTGATACACACTGACACACACACACAGTGATACACACTGACACACACACAGTGACACAAACTAACCCACACACACACACACACAGACAGTGACACTGTCCCTCACACACGCAGTGATACACACTGACACACACACACACAGTGACACACACTGACCCACACACACACACAGTGATACACACTGACCCACACACACAGTGATACACACTGACACACACACACAGTGATACACACTGACACACACACACAGTGATACACACTGACACACACACAGTGACACAAACTAACCCACACACACACACACACAGTGATACACACTGACACACACACAGTGAAACTCACTGACCCACACACATAGTGATACACACTGACACACACACACACACAGTGATACACACTGACACACACACACACACACACACACACAGTGATACACACTGACACACACACAGTGACACACACTGACCCACACACGCAGTGATACACACTGACACACACACACACACAGTGATACACACTGACACACACACACAGTGACACACACTGACACACACATAGTGATACACACTGACACACAAACACACACACACACACAGTGACACTGTCCCTCACGCACGCAGTGATACACACTGACACACATACACAGTGATAAACACTGACACACACACACACACACAGTGATACACACTGACACACACACACAGTGACACACACTGACACACACAGTGATACGCACTGGCACACACACACACAGTGATACACACTGACACACACACACAGTGACACACACTGACACACACAGTGATACGCACTGGCACACACACACACAGTGATACACACTGACACACACACAGTGATACACACTGACACACACGCAGTGACACACACTAACCCACACACACACACACACACACACACAGTGATACACACTGACACACACACAGTGAAACACACTGACCCACACACAGGGTGATACACACTGACACACACACACACAGCGATACACACTGACACACACACACACACAGCGATACACACTGACACACACACGCACACAGTGATACACACTGACACACACACACAGTGATACACACTGACACACACACAGTGACACACACTGACCCACACACACAGTGATACACACTGACACACACACACAGTGATACACACTGACACACACACACAGTGACACACACTGCCACACACACAGTGATACACACTGACACACACACACACACACAGTGACACTGTCCCTCACACACGCAGTGATACACACTGACACACACACACACAGTGATACACACTGACCCACACACACACACACAGTGATACACACTGACACACACAAACAGTGATACACACTGTCACACACACTGATACGCACTGGCACACACACACACACAGTGATACACATTGACACACACAGAGTGATACACATTGACACACACACAGTGATACACATTGACACATACACACACAGTGATACACACTGACACACACACAGTGATACACATAGACACATACACACATACACACAGTGATACACACTGAGACACACACACACACACAGTGATACACACTGACACACACGCACAGTGATACACACTGACACACACAGTGATACGCACTGACACACACACACACAGTGATACACACTGACACACACACACAGTGATACACACTGACACACACACACAGTGACACACACTGACACACACACAGTGATACACACTGACACACACACACACAGACAGTGACACTGTCCCTCACACACGCAGTGATACACACTGACACACACACACACAGTGATACACACTGACCCACACACACACACAGTGATACACACTGACCCACACACACAGTGATACACACTGACACACACACACAGTGATACACACTGACACACACAGTGACACGCACTGACACACACACACACACAGTGATACACACTGACACACACACACAGTGACACACACTGACACACACACAGTGATACACACTGACACAAACACGCACACACACACACAGTGACACTGTCCCTCACACACGCAGTGATACACACTGACACACACACACACACACAGCGATACACACTGACACACACACGCACACAGTGATACACACTGACACACACACACAGTGATACACACTGACACACACACAGTGACACACACTGACCCACACACACAGTGATACACACTGACACACACACACAGTGATACACACTGACACACACACACAGTGACACACACTGCCACACACACAGTGATACACACTGACACACACACACACACACACACACAGTGACACTGTCCCTCACACACGCAGTGATACACACTGACACACACACACAGTGATACACACTGGCCCACACACACACACACACAGTGATACACACTGACACACACAAACAGTGATACACACTGTCACACACACTGATACGCACTGGCACACACACACACACACAGTGATACACATTGACACACACACAGTGATACACATTGACACACACACAGTGATACACATTGACACATACACACACAGTGATACACACTGACACACACACAGTGATACACATTGACACATACACACATACACACAGTGATACACACTGAGACACACACACACACAGTGATACACACTGACACACACGCACAGTGATACACACTGACACACACAGTGATACGCACTGACACACACACACACACAGTGATACACACTGACACACACACACAGTGATACACACTGACACACACACACAGTGACACACACTGACACACACACAGTGATACACACTGACACACACACACACAGACAGTGACACTGTCCCTCACACACGCAGTGATACACACTGACACACACACACACAGTGATACACACTGACCCACACACACACACAGTGATACACACTGACACACATACACAGTGATACACACTGACACACACACACAGTGATACACACTGACACACACAGTGACACGCACTGACACACACACACACACAGTGATACACACTGACACACACACACAGTGACACACACTGACACACACACAGTGATACACACTGACACAAACACACACACGCACACACACACAGTGACACTGTCCCTCACACACGCAGTGATACACACTGACACACACACACACAGTGATACACACTGACCCACACACACACACAGTGATACACACTGACACACACACACAGTGATACACACTGACACACACAGTGACACACACTGACCCACACACACTCAGTGATACACACTGAACCATACACACACACACAGTGATGCACACTGACACACACACACTCACACACACAGTGATACACACTGACACACACACACAGTGATACACACTGACACACACACACACTCAGTGACACACACACAGTGATACACACAGGCACACAGTGACACACACTGACCCACACACACACAGTGATACACACCGACCCACACACACACCCAGTGATGCACACCGACACACACACTCACACACACAGTGACACACACTGACACACACATCGACACTGACCCTCACACACACTGATACACACACACACACAGTGACACACACTGACACACACACACACTGACAAAAACACACAGTGATACACACTGACACACACTCACACACACAGTGACACACACAGACATGCACACACACAGTGAGACACACACACAGTGATACACACTGACACACACACACAGTGAGACACACTGACACACACACACAGTGAGACACACTGACACACACACAGTGAGACACACTGACACACACACACAGTGAGACACACTGATACACACACACAGTGATACACACTGACACACACTCACACACACAGTGACACACACTGACACACACACACAGTGATACACACTGACCCACACACACACAGTGACACACACTGACATGCACGCACACAGTGAGACACACTGACATACACACACAGTGAGACACACTGGCACACACACACAATGATACACACTGACACACACACACACAGTGATACACACTGACACACACACACAGTGATACACACTGACACACACACACAGTGACACACACTAATACACACACACAGTGATACACACTGACACACACACACACAGTGAGACACACTGACACGCACACACAGTGATACACACTGACACACACACACAGTGATACACACTGACACACACACAGTGACACACACTGATACACACACACAGTGATACACACTGACACACACACAGTGACACACACTGATACACGCACACAGTGAGACACACTGACACACACACACGGTGATACACACTGACACACACACAGTGACACACACTGATACACGCACACAGTGAGACACACTGACACACACACAGTGACACACACTGATACACACACACAGTGATACACACTGACACACACACACAGTGATACACACTAACACACACACAGTGACACACACTAATGCGCACACACAGTGATACACACTGACACTCACACACACAGTGACACACACTGACACACACTCACTCACACAGTGACACACACTGACACACACACACACAGTGACACACACTGACATGCACACACACAGTGAGACACACTGACACACACACACAGTGACACACACTGACACACACATCGACACTGACCCTCACACACACTGATACACACACAGTGACACACACTGACACACACACACACTGACAAAAACACACAGTGATACACACTGACACACACTCACACACACAGTGACACACACAGACATGCACACACACAGTGAGACACACACACAGTGATACACACTGACACACACACACAGTGAGACACACTGACACACACACAGTGAGACACACTGACACACACACAGTGAGACACACTGATACACACACACAGTGATACACACTGACACACACTCACACACACAGTGACACACACTGACACACACACACAGTGATACACACTGACCCACACACACACAGTGACACACACTGACATGCACGCACACAGTGAGACACACTGACATACACACACAGTGAGACACACTGGCACACACACACAATGATACACACTGACACACACACACACAGTGATACACACTGACACACACACACAGTGATACACACTGACACACACACACAGTGACACACACTAATACACACACACAGTGATACACACTGACACACACACACACAGTGAGACACACTGACACGCACACACACAGTGATATACACTGACACACACACACAGTGATACACACTGACACACACACAGTGACACACACTGATACACACACACAGTGATAAACACTGACACACACACAGTGACACACACTGATACACGCACACAGTGAGACACACTGACACACACACACGGTGATACACACTGACACACACACAGTGACACACACTGATACACGCACACAGTGAGACACACTGACACACACAAAGTGACACACACTGATACACACACACAGTGATACACACTGACACACACACAGTGATACACACTGACACACACACACAGTGATACACACTGACACACACACAGTGACACACACTGATACACACACACAGTGATACACACTGACACACACACAGTGACACACACTGATACACGCACACAGTGAGACACACTGACACACACACACGGTGATACACACTGACACACACACAGTGACACACACTGATACACGCACACAGTGAGACACACTGACACACACACAGTGACACACACTGATACACACACACAGTGATACACACTGACACACACACACAGTGATACACACTGACACACACACAGTGACACACACTAATGCGCACACACAGTGATACACACTGACACTCACACACACAGTGACACACACTGACACACACTCACTCACACAGTGACACACACTGACACACACACACACAGTGACACACACTGACATGCACACACACAGTGAGACACACTGACACACACACAGTGACACACACTGACACACACAGTGATACGCACTGGCACACACACTCACAGTGATACACACTGACACACACACAGTGATACACACTGACACACACACAGTGACACACACCGACACACACACAGTGATACACACTGACACACACACACAGTGATACACACTGACACACACACACAGTGACACACACTAATACACACACACAGTGATACACACTGACACACACACACACAGTGAGACACACTGACACGCACACACACAGTGATATACACTGACACACACACACAGTGATACACACTGACACACACACAGTGACACACACTGATACACACACACAGTGATACACACTGACACACACACAGTGACACACACTGATACACGCACACAGTGAGACACACTGACACACACACACGGTGATACACACTGACACACACACAGTGACACACACTGATACACGCACACAGTGAGACACACTGACACACACAAAGTGACACACACTGATACACACACACAGTGATACACACTGACACACACACAGTGATACACACTGACACACACACACAGTGATACACACTGACACACACACAGTGACACACACTAATGCGCACACACAGTGACACACACTGACACACACTCACTCACACAGTGACACACACTGACACACACACACACAGTGACACACACTGACATGCACACACACAGTGAGACACACTGACACACACACACAGTGACACACACTGACACACACAGTGATACGCACTGGCACACACACACAAAGTGATACACACTGACACACACACAGTGATACACACTGACACACACACAGTGACACACACTGACACACACACAGTGATACACACTGACACACACACACACACACAGTGACACTGTCCCTCACACACGCAGTGATACACACTGACACACACACACAGTGATACACACTGACCCACACACACACACAGTGATACACATTGACACACACACACACACACACACACACAGTGATACACATTGACACACACACACACACACAGTGATACACACTGACACACACACACACACACAGTGATACACACTGACCCACACACACAGTGATACACACTGACACACACAGTGATACGCACTGGCACACACACACACACACACACAGTGATACACACTGACACACACACAGTGATACACATTGACACACACACAGTGATACACATTGACACACACACAGTGATACACATTGACACATACACACACAGTGATACACACTGACACACACACAGTGATACACATTGACACATACACACATACACACAGTGATACACACTGACACACACACACACACAGTGATACACACTGACACACACGCACAGTGATACACACTGACACACACTGTGATACGCACTGACACACACACACACACACAGTGATACACACTGACACACACACACAGTGATACACACTGACACACACACACAGTGACACACACTGTCACACACACAGTGATACACACTGACACACACACACACACACAGTGACACTGTCCCTCACACACGCAGTGATACACACTGACACACACACACACAGTGATACACACTGACCCACACACACACACAGTGATACACACTGACCCACACACACAGTGATACACACTGACACACACACACAGTGATACACACTGACACACACAGTGATACGCACTGACACACACACACACAGTGATACACACTGACACACACACACACACAGTGACACACACTGACACACACACAGTGATACACACTGACACACACACACACACACACAGTGACACTGTCCCTCACACACGCAATGATACACACTGACACACACACACACAGTGATACACACTGACCCACACACACACACAGTGATACACACTGACACACACACACAGTGATACACACTGACACACACAGTGACACACACTGACCCACTCACACTCAGTGATACACACTGAACCATACACACACACAGTGATGCACACTGACACACACACACTCACACACACAGTGATACACACTGGCACACACACACAGTGATACACACTGACACACACACACTCAGTGACACATACACGGTGATACACACAGACACACAGTGACACACACTGACCCACACACACACAGTGATACACACTGACCCACACACACACACAGTGATGCACACTGACACACACACTCACACACACAGTGACACACACTGACACACACATCGACACTGACCCTCACACAAACTGATACACACACACACACAGTGACACACACTGATACGCACTGGCACACACACACACACACAGTGATACACATTGACACACACACAGTGATACACATTGACACATACATACACAGTGATACACACTGACACACACACAGTGATACACATTGACACATACACACATAAACACAGTGATACACACTGACACACACACACACACACAGTGATACACACTGACACACACGCACAGTGATACACACTGACACACACAGTGATACGCACTGACACACAGACACACACAGTGATACACACTGACACACACACACAGTGATACACACTGACACACACACACACACACAGTGACACTGTCCCTCACACAGGCAGTGATACACACTGACACACACACACACAGTGATACACACTGACCCACACACACACACAGTGATACACACTGACCCACACACACAGTGATACACACTGACACACACACACAGTGATACACACTGACACACACAGTGATACGCACTGACACACACACACACAGTGATACACACTGACACACACACACAGTGACACACACTGACACACACACAGTGATACACACTGACACACACACACACACACACACACACACACAGTGACACTGTCCCTCACACACGCAGTGATACACACTGACACACACACACACAGTGATACACACTGACCCACACACACACACAGTGATACACACTGACACACACACACAGTGATACACACTGACACACACAGTGACACACACTGACCCACACACACTCAGTGATACACACTGAACCATACACACACACAGTGATGCACACTGACACACACACACACTCACACACACAGTGATACACACTGGCACACACACACAGTGATACACACTGACACACACACACTCAGTGACACACACACAGTGATACACACAGACACACAGTGACACACACTGACCCACACACACACAGTGATACACACTGACCCACACACACACACAGTGATGCACACTGACACACACACTCACACACACAGTGACACACACTGACACACACATCGACACTGACCCTCACACAAACTGATACACACACACACAGTGACACACACTGACACACACACACTGACAAAAACACACAGTGATACACACTGACACACACTCACACACACAGTGACACACACTTACATGCACACACACAGTGAGACACACACACAGTGATACACACTGACACACACACACAGTGAGACACACTGACACACACACACAGTGAGACACACTGACACACACACACAGTGATACACACTGACACACACACAGTGATACACACTGACACACACACAGTGACACACACTGACCCACACACATAGTGATACACACTGACACACACACACACACAGTGATACACACTGACACACACACACACACACACAGTGATACACACTGACACACACACACACAGTGATACACATTGACACACACACACACACACACAGTGATACACACTGACACACACACACACAGTGATACACACTGACACACACACACAGTGATACATACTGACACACACAGTGACACACACTGACCCACACACACAGTGATACACACTGACCCACACACACACACACAGTGATACACACCGACGCACACACACACACACACAGTGATACGCATTGACACATACACACACACACAGTGTTACACACTGACACACACACACACAGTGATACACACTGACACACACACACACCCAGTGACACACACAGTGATACACACTGACACACACACACAGTGATACATACTGACACACACAGTGACACACACTGACCCACACACACACACACAGTGACACACACTGACCCACACACACACACACAGTGATACACACTGACCCACACACACACTCACACACAAAGTTACACACACACATTGATACACACTGACACACACACACAGTTACACTGTCGCTCACACACGCAGTGATACACATTGACACACACACACACAGTGATACACACTGACACACACAGTGACACGCACTGACACACACACACACAGAGTGATACACACTGACCCACACACACACGCACACAATGATGCACACTGACACACACACTCACACACAAAGTGACACACACACACACAGTGACACTGTCGCTCACACACGCAGTGATACACACTGACACACACACACACACGCAGTGATACACACTGACACCCACACACACACACGGAGTGATACACACTGACACACACACACACACACACACACAGTGATACACACTGACACACACACACACGCCCAGTGATACACAATGACACACACACACACAGTGATACACACTGACACACGCCCAGTGATACACAATGACACACACACACACAGTGATACACACTGACACACACACAGTGATACACACTGACACACACACAGTGACACACACTGACCCACACACATAGTGATACACACTGACACACACACACACACAGTGATACACACTGACACACACACACACACACACACAGTGATACACACTGACACACACACAGTGACACACACTGACCCACACACACAGTGATACACACTGACACACACACACACAGTGATACACACTGACACACACACACAGTGACACACACTGACACACACACAGTGATACACACTGACACACACACACACACACACAGTGACACTGTCCCTCACACACGCAGTGATACACACTGACACACACACACAGTGATACACACTGACCCACACACACACACAGTGATACACATTGACACACACACACAGTGATACACACTGACCCACACACAAACACAGTGGTACACATTGACGCACACACACACACAGTGATACACACTGACACACACACACACACAGTGATACACACTGACACACACACACAGTGATGCACACTGACACACACAGTGATACGCACTGGCACACACACACACACACACAGTGATACACACTGACACACACACAGTGAAACACATTGACTCACACACAGTGATACACATTGACACATACACACACACACAGTGATGCACACTGACACGCACACACACACACACAGTGATACACACTGACACACACACACACACACACAGTGACACTGTCCCTCACACACGCAGTGACACACTGACACACACACACACAGTGATACACACTGACCCACACACACACACAGTGATACACACTGACCCACACACACAGTGATACACACTGACACACACACACACAGTGATACACACTGACACACACAGTGATACGCACTGACACACACACACACAGTGATACACACTGACACACACAAACACAGTGACGCACACTGACACACACACAGTGATACACACTGACACACACACACACACACACAGTGACACTGTCCCTCACACACGCAGTGATACACACTGACACACACACACACACAGTGATACACACTGACCCACACACACACACAGTGATACACACTGACACACACACACAGTGATACACACTGACACACACAGTGACACACACTGACCCACACACACTCAGTGATACACACTGAACCATACACACACACAGTGATGCACACTGACACACACACACTCACACACACAGTGATACACACTGGCACACACACACAGTGATACACACTGACACACACACACTCAGTGACACACACACAGTGATACACACAGACACACAGTGACACACACTGACCCACACACACACAGTGATACACACTGACCCACACACACACACAGTGATGCACACTGACACACACACTCACACACACAGTGACACACACTGACACACACATCGACACTGACCCTCACACAAGCTGATACACACACACACACAGTGACACACACTGACACACACACACACTGACAAAAACACACAGTGATACACACTGATACACACTCACACACACAGTGACACACACTGACATGCACACACACAGTGAGACACACACACAGTGATACACACTGACACACACACACAGTGAGACACACTGACACACACACACAGTGAGACACACTGACACACACACACAGTGATACACACTGACACACACTCACACACACAGTGACACACACTGACACACACACACAGTGATACACACTGACACACACTCACACACACAGTGACACACACTGACACACACACACAGTGATACACACTGACCCACACATACACAGTGACACACACTGACATGCACACACACAGTGAGACACACTGACACACACACACACAGTGAGACACACTGACACACACACACAGTGATACACACTGACACACACACACACTGATACACACTGACACACACACAAAGTGATACACACTGACACACACACACACAGTGACACACACTAATACACACACACAGTGATACACACTGACGCACACACACACAGTGAGACACACTGACACGCACACACACAGTGATACACACTGACACACACACACAGTGATACACACTGACACACACACAGTGACACACACTGATACACACACAGTGATACACACTGACACACACACAGTGACACACACTGATACACGCACACAGTGAGACACACTGACACACACACACGGTGATACACACTGAAACACACACAGTGACACACACTGATACACGCACACAGTGAGACACACTGACACACATACAGTGACACACACACATACACACACACAGTGATACACACTGACACACACACACAGTGATACACACTGACACACACACACAGTGACACACACTAATACACACACACAGTGATACACACTGACACTCACACACACAGTGACACACACTGACACACACTCACACACACAGTGACACACACTGACACACACACACAGTGATACACACTGACCCACACACACAGTGACACACACTGACATGCACACACACAGTGAGACACACTGACACACACACACAGTGACACAGACTGACACACACAGTGATACGCACTGGCACACACACACAGTGATACACACTGACACACACACAGTGATACACACTGACACACACACAGTGACACACACTGACCCACACACATAGTGATACACACTGACACACACACACACAGTGATACACACTGACACACACACACACACACAGTGATACACACTGACACACACACAGTGACACACACTGACCCACACACACAGTGATACACACTGACACACACACATACACAGTGATACACACTGACACACACACACAGTGACACACACTGACACACACACACAGTGATACACACTGACACACACACACACACACAGTGACACTGTCCCTCACACACGCAGTGATACACACTGACACACACACACAGTGATACACACTGACCCACACACACACACAGTGATACACATTGACACACACACACACAGTGATACACATTGACACACACACACACACAGTGATACACACTGACACACACACACACACAGTGATACACACTGACACACACACACAGTGATACACACTGACACACACAGTGATACGCACTGGCACACACACACACACACACAGTGATACACACTGACACACACACACACACCCAGTGACACACACAGTGATACACGCTGACACACACACACAGTGATACATACTGACACACACAGTGACACACACTGACCCACACACACAGTGATACACACTGACCCACACACACACACACAGTGATACACACTGACACACACACACACACACACAGTGATATGCATTGACACATACACACACACACAGTGATACACACTGACACACACACACTCAGTGATTCACACTGAACCATACACACACACAGTGATGCACACTGACACACACAGTGATGCACACTGACACACACACTCACAAACACAGTGATACACACTGACACACACACACTCAGTGACACACACACAGTGATACACACTGAGACACACACACACACAGTGATACACACTGACACATACACACACAGTGACACACACTGACCCACACACAGTGATACATGCTGACACTCACACACAGTGATACACACTGACACACACACACACAGTGATACACACTGACACACACACACACACAGTGATACACACTGACACACACAGTGACACACACTAACCCACACACACACACACACAGTGATACACACTGACACACACACAGTGAAACACCCTGACCCACACACGTAGTGATACACACTGACACACACACACACACAGTGATACACACTGACACACACACACACACACACACACACAGTGACACACACACACACGCAGTGATACACACTGACACACACACACACAGTGATACACACTGACACACACACACAGTGATACACACTGACACACACACACACACACAGTGACACTGTCCCTCACACACGCAGTGATACACACTGACACACACACACAGTGATACACACTGACACACACACACACGCAGTGATATACACTGACACACACACACACAGTGATACACACTGACACACACACACAGTGAGACACACTGACACACACACACAGTGAGACACACTGACACACACACACAGTGATACACACTGACACACACTCACACACACAGTGACACACACTGACACACACACACACAGTGATACACACTGACCCACACATACACAGTGACACACACTGACATGCACACACACAGTGAGACACACTGACACACACACACACAGTGAGACACACTGACACACACACACAGTGATACACACTGACACACACACACTGATACACACTGACACACACACAAAGTGATACACACTGACACACACACACACAGTGACACACACTAATACACACACACAGTGATACACACTGACACACACACACACAGTGAGACACACTGACACGCACACACACAGTGATACACACTGACACACACACACAGTGATACACACTGACACACACACAGTGACACACACTGATACACACACAGTGATACACACTGACACACACACAGTGACACACACTGATACACGCACACAGTGAGACACACTGACACACACACACGGTGATACACACTGAAACACACACAGTGACACACACTGATACACGCACACAGTGAGACACACTGAAACACATACAGTGACACACACACATACACACACACAGTGATACACACTGACACACACACACAGTGATACACACTGACACACAAACACAGTGACACACACTAATACACACACACAGTGATACACACTGACACTCACACACACAGTGACACACACTGACACACACTCACACACACAGTGACACACACTGACACACACACACAGTGATACACACTGACCCACACACACACAGTCACACACACTGACATGCACACACACAGTGAGACACACTGACACACACACACAGTGACACAGACTGACACACACAGTGATACGCACTGGCACACACACACAGTGATACACACTGACACACACACAGTGATACACACTGACACACACACAGTGACACACACTGACCCACACACATAGTGATACACACTGACACACACACACAGTGATACACACTGACACACACACACACACACACAGTGATACACACTGACACACACACAGTGACACACACTGACCCACACACACAGTGATACACACTGACACACACACACACACACAGTGATACACACTGACACACACACACAGTGACACACACTGACACACACACACAGTGATACACACTGACACACACACACACACACACAGTGACACTGTCCCTCACACACGCAGTGATACACACTGACACACACACACACAGTGATACACATTGACACACACACACACACACACAGTGATACACACTGACACACACACACACAGTGATACACACTGACACACACACACAGTGATACATACTGACACACACAGTGACACACACTGACCCACACACACAGTGATACACACTGACCCACACACACACACACAGTGATACACACCGACGCACACACACACACACACAGTGATACGCATTGACACATACACACACACACAGTGTTACACACTGACACACACACACACAGTGATACACACTGACACACACACACACCCAGTGACACACACAGTGATACACACTGACACACACACACAGTGATACATACTGACACACACAGTGACATACACTGACCCACACACACACACACAGTGACACACACTGACCCACACACACACACACAGTGATACACACTGACCCACACACACACTCACACACAAAGTTACACACACACATTGATACACACTGACATACACACACTGTTACACTGTCGCTCACACACGCAGTGATACACATTGACACACACACACACAGTGATACACACTGACACACACAGTGACACGCACTGACACACACACACACAGAGTGATACACACTGACCCACACACACACGCACACAATGATGCACACTGACACACACACTCACACACAAAGTGACACACACACACACAGTGACACTGTCGCTCACACACGCAGTGATACACACTGACACACACACACACACGCAGTGATACACACTGACACCCACACACACACACGGAGTGATACACACTGACACACACACACACACACACACACAGTGATACACACTGACACACACACACACGCCCAGTGATACACAATGACACACACACAGTGATACACACTGACACACGCCCAGTGATACACAATGACACACACACACACAGTGATACACACTGACACACACACAGTGATACACACTGACACACACACAGTGACACACACTGACCCACACACATAGTGATACACACTGACACACACACACACACAGTGATACACACTGACACACACACACACACACAGTGATACACACTGACACACACACAGTGACACACACTGACCCACACACACAGTGATACACACTGACACACACACACACAGTGATACACACTGACACACACACACAGTGACACACACTGACACACACACAGTGATACACACTGACACACACACACACACACACAGTGACACTGTCCCTCACACACGCAGTGATACACACTGACACACACACACAGTGATACACACTGACCCACACACACACACAGTGATACACATTGACACACACACACAGTGATACACACTGACCCACACACAAACACAGTGGTACACATTGACGCACACACACACACAGTGATACACACTGACACACACACACACACAGTGATACACACTGACACACACACACAGTGATGCACACTGACACACACAGTGATACGCACTGGCACACACACACACACACACAGTGATACACACTGACACACACACAGTGAAACACATTGACTCACACACAGTGATACACATTGACACATACACACACACACAGTGATGCACACTGACACACACACACACACACACACAGTGATACACACTGACACACACACACACACACACAGTGACACTGTCCCTCACACACGCAGTGACACACTGACACACACACACACAGTGATACACACTGACCCACACACACACACAGTGATACACACTGACCCACACACACAGTGATACACACTGACACACACACACAGTGATACACACTGACACACACAGTGATACGCACTGACACACACACACACAGTGATACACACTGACACACACAAACACAGTGACGCACACTGACACACACACAGTGATACACACTGACACACACACACACACACACAGTGACACTGTCCCTCACACACGCAGTGATACACACTGACACACACACACACAGTGATACACACTGACCCACACACACACACAGTGATACACACTGACACACACACACAGTGATACACACTGACACACACAGTGACACACACTGACCCACACACACTCAGTGATACACACTGAACCATACACACACACAGTGATGCACACTGACACACACACACACTCACACACACAGTGATACACACTGGCACACACACACAGTGATACACACTGACACACACACACTCAGTGACACACACACAGTGATACACACAGACACACAGTGACACACACTGACCCACACACACACAGTGATACACACTGACCCACACACACACACAGTGATGCACACTGACACACACACTCACACACACAGTGACACACACTGACACACACATCGACACTGACCCTCACACAAGCTGATACACACACACACACAGTGACACACACTGACACACACACACACTGACAAAAACACACAGTGATACACACTGATACACACTCACACACACAGTGACACACACTGACATGCACACACACAGTGAGACACACACACAGTGATACACACTGACACACACACACCGTGAGACACACTGACACACACACACAGTGAGACACACTGACACACACACACAGTGATACACACTGACACACACTCACACACACAGTGACACACACTGACACACACACACAGTGATACACACTGACACACACTCACACACACAGTGACACACACTGACACACACACACAGTGATACACACTGACCCACACATACACAGTGACACACACTGACATGCACACACACAGTGAGACACACTGACACACACACACACAGTGAGACACACTGACACACACACACAGTGATACACACTGACACACACACACACTGATACACACTGACACACACACAAAGTGATACACACTGACACACACACACACAGTGACACACACTAATACACACACACAGTGATACACACTGACGCACACACACACAGTGAGACACACTGACACGCACACACACAGTGATACACACTGACACACACACACAGTGATACACACTGACACACACACAGTGACACACACTGATACACACACAGTGATACACACTGACACACACACAGTGACACACACTGATACACGCACACAGTGAGACACACTGACACACACACACGGTGATACACACTGAAACACACACAGTGACACACACTGATACACGCACACAGTGAGACACACTGACACACATACAGTGACACACACACATACACACACACAGTGATACACACTGACACACACACACAGTGATACACACTGACACACACACACAGTGACACACACTAATACACACACACAGTGATACACACTGACACTCACACACACAGTGACACACACTGACACACACTCACACACACAGTGACACACACTGACACACACACACAGTGATACACACTGACCCACACACACAGTGACACACACTGACATGCACACACACAGTGAGACACACTGACACACACACACAGTGACACAGACTGACACACACAGTGATACGCACTGGCACACACACACAGTGATACACACTGACACACACACAGTGATACACACTGACACACACACAGTGACACACACTGACCCACACACATAGTGATACACACTGACACACACACACACAGTGATACACACTGACACACACACACACACACAGTGATACACACTGACACACACACAGTGACACACACTGACCCACACACACAGTGATACACACTGACACACACACATACACAGTGATACACACTGACACACACACACAGTGACACACACTGACACACACACACAGTGATACACACTGACACACACACACACACACAGTGACACTGTCCCTCACACACGCAGTGATACACACTGACACACACACACAGTGATACACACTGACCCACACACACACACAGTGATACACATTGACACACACACACACAGTGATACACATTGACACACACACACACACAGTGATACACACTGACACACACACACACACAGTGATACACACTGACACACACACACAGTGATACACACTGACACACACAGTGATACGCACTGGCACACACACACACACACACAGTGATACACACTGACACACACACACACACCCAGTGACACACACAGTGATACACGCTGACACACACACACAGTGATACATACTGACACACACAGTGACACACACTGACCCACACACACAGTGATACACACTGACCCACACACACACACACAGTGATACACACTGACACACACACACACACACACAGTGATATGCATTGACACATACACACACACACAGTGATACACACTGACACACACACACTCAGTGATTCACACTGAACCATACACACACACAGTGATGCACACTGACACACACAGTGATGCACACTGACACACACACTCACAAACACAGTGATACACACTGACACACACACACTCAGTGACACACACACAGTGATACACACTGAGACACACACACACACAGTGATACACACTGACACATACACACACAGTGACACACACTGACCCACACACAGTGATACATGCTGACACTCACACACAGTGATACACACTGACACACACACACACAGTGATACACACTGACACACACACACACACAGTGATACACACTGACACACACAGTGACACACACTAACCCACACACACACACACACAGTGATACACACTGACAAACACACAGTGAAACACCCTGACCCACACACGTAGTGATACACACTGACACACACACACACACAGTGATACACACTGACACACACACACACACACACACACACAGTGACACACACACACACGCAGTGATACACACTGACACACACACACACAGTGATACACACTGACACACACACACAGTGATACACACTGACACACACACACACACACAGTGACACTGTCCCTCACACACGCAGTGATACACACTGACACACACACACAGTGATACACACTGACCCACACACACACACAGTTATACACATTGACACACACACACACAGTGATACACATTGACACACACACACACAGTGATACACACTGACACACACACACACACAGTGATACACACTGACACACACACACAGTGATACACACTGACACACACAGTGATACGCACTGGCACACACACACACACACACACACACAGTGATACACACTGACACACACACACACACCCAGTGACACACACAGTGATACACGCTGACACACACACACAGTGATACATACTGACACACACAGTGACACTCACTGACCCACACACACAGTGATACACACTGACCCACACACACACACAGTGATACACACTGACACACACACACACACACAGTGATACGCATTGACACATACACACACACACAGTGATACACACTGACACACACACACACAGTGATACACACTGACACACACACACACCCAGTGACACACACAGTGATACACACTGACACACACACACAGTGATACATACTGACACACACAGTGACACACACTGACCCACACACACACACACAGTGATACACACTGACCCACACACACACACACACACACACAGTGATGCACACTGACACACACACTCACACACAAAGTTACACACACACATTGATACACACTGACACACACACACACACACACACACACAGTTACACTGTCGCTCACACACGCAGTGATACACATTGACACACACACACACACACACAGTGATACACACTGACACACACAGTGACACGCACTGACACACACACACACAGAGTGATACACACTGACCCACACACACACGCACACAATGATGCACACTGACACACACACTCACACACAAAGTGACACACACACACACACAGTGACACTGTCGATAACACACGCAGTGATACACACTGACACACACACACACACGCAGTGATACACACTGACACCCACACACACACACACGCAGTGATACACACTGACACACACACACACACACACACAGTGATACACACTGACACACACACACACGCCCAGTGATACACAATGACACACACACACACAGTGATACACACTGACACACGCCCAGTGATACACAATGACACACACACACACACAGTGATACACACTGACACACACACAGTGATACACACTGACACACACAGAGTGACACACACTGACCCACACACATAGTGATACACACTGACACACACACACACACACAGTGATACACACTGACACACACACACACACACAGTGATACACACTGACACACACACAGTGACACACACTGACCCACACACACAGTGATACACACACACACAGTGATACACACTGACACACACACACAGTGACACACACTGACACACACACAGTGATACACACTGACACACACACACACAGTGACACTGTCCCTCACACACGCAGTGATACACACTGACACACACACACAGTGATACACACTGACCCACACACACAGTGATACACATTGACACACACACACAGTGATACACACTGACCCACACACACACACAGTGATACACATTGACACACACACACACACAGTGATACACACTGACACACACACACACACAATGATACACACTGACACACACACACAGTGATACACACTGACACACACAGTGATACGCACTGGCACACACACACACACACACAGTGATACACACTGACACACACACAGTGAAACACATTGACTCACACACAGTGATACACATTGACACATACACACACACACAGTGATACACACTGACACACACACACACTCAGTGATACACACTGACACACACACACACACCCAGTGACACACACAGTGATACACACTGACACACACACACAGTGATACATACTGACACACACAGTGACACACACTGACCCACACACACACACAGTGATACACACTGACCCACACACACACACACACAGTGATGCACACTGACACACCCACTCACACACAAAGTTAAAGACACACATTGATACACACTGACACACACACACACACAGTTACACTGTCGCTCACACACGCAGTGATACACACTGACACACACACACACACACAGTGATACACACTGACACACACAGTGACACGCACTGACACACACACACACACAGTGATACACACTGACCCACACACACACACACACACACGTTGATGCACACTGACACACACACTCACACACAAAGTGACACACACACATTGATACACACTGACACACACACACACACACACACACAGTGACACTGTCGCTCACACACGCAGTGATACACACTGACACACACACACACACACACACGCAGTGATACACACTGACACACACACACACACACGCAGTGATACACACTGACACACACACACACACACACACACACAGTGATACACAATGACACACACACACACAGTGATACACACTGACCACACACACAGTGATACACACTGACACACACACACAGTGATACACACTGACACACACACACTCAGTGACACACAGTGACACACACACAGTGATACACACTGACACACACAGTCAGTGACACACAGTGACACACACACAGTGATTCACACTGACACACACACACTCAGTGATACACACTGAACCATACACACACACAGTGATGCACACTGACACACACAGTGATGCACACTGACACACACACTCACAAACACAGTGATACACACTGACACACACACACTCAGTGACACACACACAGTGATACACACTGAGACACACACACACACAGTGATACACACTGACACATACACACACAGTGACACACACTGACCCACACACAGTGATACATGCTGACACTCACACACAGTGATACACACTGACACACACACACACAGTGATACACACTGACACACACACACACACAGTGATACACACTGACACACACAGTGACACACACTAACCCACACACACACACACACAGTGATACACACTGACACACACACAGTGAAACACCCTGACCCACACACATAGTGATACACACTGACACACACACACACACAGTGATACACACTGACACACACACACACACACACACACAGTGACACACACACACACGCAGTGATACACACTGACACACACACACACAGTGATACACACTGACACACACACACAGTGATACACACTGACACACACACACACACACAGTGACACTGTCCCTCACACACGCAGTGATACACACTGACACACACACACAGTGATACACACTGACCCACACACACACACAGTGATACACATTGACACACACACACAGTGATACACATTGACACACACACACACACAGTGATACACACTGACACACACACACACACAGTGATACACACTGACACACACACACAGTGATACACACTGACACACACACACACACAGTGATACACACTGACACACACACACAGTGATACACACTGACACACACAGTGATACGCACTGGCACACACACACACACACACAGTGATACACACTGACACACACACACACACCCAGTGACACACACAGTGATACACGCTGACACACACACACAGTGATACATACTGACACACACAGTGACACACACTGACCCACACACACAGTGATACACACTGACCCACACACACACACACAGTGATACACACTGACACACACACACACACACACAGTGATATGCATTGACACATACACACACACACAGTGATACACACTGACACACACACACTCAGTGATTCACACTGAACCATACACACACACAGTGATGCACACTGACACACACAGTGATGCACACTGACACACACACTCACAAACACAGTGATACACACTGACACACACACACTCAGTGACACACACACAGTGATACACACTGAGACACACACACACACAGTGATACACACTGACACATACACACACAGTGACACACACTGACCCACACACAGTGATACATGCTGACACTCACACACAGTGATACACACTGACACACACACACACAGTGATACACACTGACACACACACACACACAGTGATACACACTGACACACACAGTGACACACACTAACCCACACACACACACACACAGTGATACACACTGACACACACACAGTGAAACACCCTGACCCACACACGTAGTGATACACACTGACACACACACACACACAGTGATACACACTGACACACACACACACACACACACACACACAGTGACACACACACACACGCAGTGATACACACTGACACACACACACACAGTGAT
>NW_027591407.1:0-91160 GCF_964213995.1 Mustelus asterias | reverse complement strand
TTTGTTTTGAACATGTGTGGAACATACCAAGCTCTCTTATTTAACATACACACACATACATACACACACAAATGCACACAACCCCCCCCCCCCCCCCCCCATCCCCATTCCTATCCAGGGTGCGCCTCCTCAAACCGGGGCTCGCGATCGTAGAATAAAAAAGATTTGAATTTTTCTGTCCTTAATAAATAAAATTATTTCTGACTTTGACTCCCGCTTATTATTTTTTTACGACACGTGTGTGTGTGTGTGGCTCAGCGCCTCAAGTGTGTTGCAAAAGCTCGAAGCGTCGTCGTTGGCCGATAATCCTTTAATAGCTGCTTAAAAGTCTGAAATTGGCTGTTTGCCCCAACTGATAATCCTTTAATAGCTGCTTAAAAATCTGAAATTGGGTTCTTCCCCCACTGATAATCCTTTAATAGCTGCTTAAAAATCTGAAATTGGGTTCTTCCCCACTGATAATCCTTTAATAGCTGCTGAATAATCTGAAATTGGCTGCTTGCCTCAACTGATAATCCTTTAATAGCTGCTGAATAATCTGAAATTGGCTGTTTGCCTCAACTGATAATCCTTTAATAGCTGCTTAAAAATCTGAAATTGGGTTCTTCCCCCACTGATAATCCTTTAATAGCTGCTTAATAATCTGAAATTGGCTGCTTGCCTCAACTGATAATCCTTTAATAGCTGCTTAAAAATCTGAAATTGGGTTCTTCCCCCACTGATAATCCTTTAATAGCTGCTGAATAATCTGAAATTGGCTGTTTGCCCCAACCGACAAGCAATGCAGCCGCACGAATGCCGCAGCTGGTGCCAGACACGGGAGTAGCAGCATCAATGCAGCCGGAGTGCAGCGACGCAGCGGCAACATGTTGCAATGCAGCAGCCCTGTGCCCGTCACTGTGAGCAGCAGCACCAATGCAGTTGGAATGCAACAGCCATGCAGCACCAGCAATGCAGCAAAACTCTCCAAATGCAGCAGCGCCAATGCGGCAGGGGAAAGGAGCAGCACTAATGCATCAGCCCTGTGCAAGTCACTGGAAACATCACCACCAATGCAGTTTGAATTCAGCACCAATGGATCAGTAATGCAGCAGTTCAGTGCCAGTCTCTCAGAGCAGCAGCACCAATGCAGCAACTCTCTGTAATGCAACACCAATGCAGCAAAACGCAGTAGTAATGCAGCAAAACTCTGCAATGCAGCAGGGAAAGCAGGGACCACCAATGCAGCAGTCACGTGCCAGTCACTAAGAGCAGCAGCACCAATGAAGTTGGAATGCAGCACTAATGCAGCAGCACCAATGCAGGAATGGAGCAGCCCTGTACCAGTCGCTGGTTGCAGCAGCACCAATGCAGCAAAACTCGCCCAATGCAGCAGGGGGAAGCAGCAGCACGAACGCAGCAGCCCTGTGCCGGTCACTGGTAGCAACACAACCAATGCAGTTGGAGTGCAGCAGCAATTCAACAACAACCTCAACACTGAAAAACACGAACAAATTCAACAACAACCCCAACACTGAAAAACACCAACAAATTCAACAACCCCAACACTGAAAAACACCAACAAATTCAACAACAACCCCAAAATCGAAAAACACCAACAAATTCAACAACAACCCCAACACTGAAAAACACCAACAAATTCAACAACAACCCCAACACTGAAAAACACCAACAAATTCAACAACAATCTCAACATTGAAAAACACGAACAAATTCAACAACAACCCCAACACTGAAAAACACCAACAAATTCAACAACAACCCCAAAATCGAAAAACACCAACAAATTCAACAACAACCCCAACACTGAAAAACACCAACAAATTCAACAACAACCCCAACACTGAAAAACACCAACAAATTCAACAACAATCTCAACATTGAAAAACACGAACAAATTCAACAACAACCCCAACACTGAAAAACACCAACAAATTCAACAACAACCCCAAAATCGAAAAACACCAACAAATTCAGCAACAATCTCAACATTGAAAAACACCAACAAATTCAACAACAACCCCAACACTGAAAAACACCAACAAATTCAACAACAACCCCAACACTGAAAAACACCAACAAATTCAACAACAACCCCAACACTGAAAAACACCAACAAATTCAGCCACAACCCCAACACTGAAAAACACCAACAAATTCAGCAACAACCTCAACATTGAAAAACACGAACAAATTCAACAGCAACCCCAACACTGAAAAACACCAACAAATTCAACAACCCCAACACTGAAAAACACCAACAAATTCAACAACAACCTCAACACTGAAACAAAATAACAAATTCAACAACAACCCCAACACTGAAAAACACCAACAAATTCAACAACAGCCTCAACATTGAAAAACACCAACAAATTCAGCAACAATCTCAACATTGAAAAACACCAACAAATTCAACAACAACCCCAACACTGAAAAACACCAACAAATTCAACAACAACCCCAACACTGAAAAACACCAACACATTCAACAACAACCCCAACATTGAAAAACACCAACAAATTCAGCAACAACCTCAACATTGAAAAACACCAACAAATTCAACAACAACCCCAACACTGAAAAACACCAACAAATTCAACAACACCTCAACATTGAAAAACACAAACAAATTCAACAACAACCCCAACACTGAAAAACACCAACAAATTCAACAACAATCCCAACACTGAAAAACACCAACAATTTCAACAACAACCCCAACACTGAAAAACACCAACACATTCAACAACAACCCCAACACTGAAAAACACCAACAAATTCAACAACAACTCCAACACTGAAAAACACCAACAAATTCAACAACAACCCCAACACTGAAAAACACCAACAAATTCAACAACAACCTCAACATTGAAAAACACCAACAAATTCAACAACAACCCCAACACTGAAAAACACCAACAAATTCAACAACAATCTCAACATTGAAAAACACCAACAAATTCAACAACAACCACAACACTGAAAAACGCCAACAAATTCAACAACAACCCCAACACTGAAAAACACCAACAAATTCAACAACAACCCCAACACTGAAAAACACCAACACATTCAACAACAACCCCAACATTGAAAAACACCAACAAATTCAGCAACAACCTCAACATTGAAAAACACCAACAAATTCAACAACAACCCCAACACTGAAACAAAATAACAAATTCAACAACAACCCCAACACTGAAAAACACCAACAAATTCAACAACAACCTCAACACTGAAAAACAACAACAAATTCAACAACAACCGCAACACTGAAAAACACCAACAAACTCAACAACAACCCCAACACTGGAAAACACCAACAAATTCAACAACAACCCCAACACTGAAAAACACCAACAAATTCAACATCAACCCCAACACTGTAAAACACCAACAAATTCAACAACAACCCCAACACTGAAAAACACCAACAAATTCAGCAACGCCAACACTGAAAAACACCAACAAATTCAACAACAACCCCAACACTGAAAAACACTAACAAATTCAACAACAACCTCAACATTGAAAAACACTAACAAATTTAGCAACAACCTCAACATTGAAAAACACCAACAAATTCAGCAACAACCCCAACACTGAAAAACACCAACAAATTCAACAACAACCCCAACACTGAAAAACACCAACAAATTCAACAACAACCCCAACACTGAAAAACACCAACAAATTCAACAACAACCCCAACACTGAAAAACACCAACAAATTCAACAACAACCTCAACACTGAAACAAAATAACAAATTCAACAACAACCCCAACACTGAAAAACACCAACAAATTCAACAACAGCCTCAACATTGAAAAACACCAACAAATTCAGCAACAATCTCAACATTGAAAAACACCAACAAATTCAACAACAACCCCAACACTGAAAAACACCAACAAATTCAACAACAACCCCAACACTGAAAAACACCAACAAATTCAACAACAGCCTCAACATTGAAAAACACTAACAAATTCAGCAACAACCTCAACATTGAAAAACACCAACAAATTCAACAACAACCCCAACACTGAAACAAAATAACAAATTCAACAACAACCCCAACACTGAAAAACACCAACAAATTCAACAACACCTCAACATTGAAAAACACAAACAAATTCAACAACAACCCCAACACTGAAAAACACGAACAAATTCAACAACAATCCCAACACTGAAAAACACCAACAATTTCAACAACAACCCCAACACTGAAAAACACCAACACATTCAACAACAACCCCAACACTGAAAAACACCAACAAATTCAACAACAACTCCAACACTGAAAAACACCAACAAATTCAACAACAACCCCAACACTGAAAAACACCAACAAATTCAACAACAACCTCAACATTGAAAAACACCAACAAATTCAACAACAACCCCAACACTGAAAAACACCAACAAATTCAAGAACAATCTCAACAATGAAAAACACCAACAAATTCAACAACAACCACAACACTGAAAAACGCCAACAAATTCAACAACAACCCCAACACTGAAAAACACCAACAAATTCAACAACAACCCCAACACTGAAAAACACCAACACATTCAACAACAACCCCAACATTGAAAAACACCAACAAATTCAACAACAACCCCAACACTGAAACAAAATAACAAATTCAACAACAACCCCAACACTGAAAAACACCAACAAATTCAACAACAACCTCAACATTGAAAAACAACAACAAATTCAACAACAACCGCAACACTGAAAAACACCAACAAACTCAACAACAACCCCAACACTGAAAAACACCAACAAATTCAACAACAGCCTGAAGATTGAAAAACACCAACAAATTCAGCAATAACCTTAACATTGAAAAACAACAACAAATTCAACAACAACCCCAACACTGAAACACACTAACAAATTCAACAACAACCCCAACACTGAAAAACACCAACAAATTCAACAACAACCTCAACATTGATAAACAACAACAAATTGAACAACAACCCCAACACTGAAAAACACCAGCAAATTCAACAACAACCCCAACACTGAAAAACACCAACAAATTCAGCAACCCCAACACTGAAAAACACCAACAAATTCAACAACAACCCCAACACTGAAAAACACCAACAAATTCAACAACAACCCCAACACTGAAAAACACTAACAAATTCAACAACAACCTCAACATTGAAAAACACTAACAAATTCAGCAACAACCTCAACATTGAAAAACACCAACAAATTCAGCAACAACCCCAACACTGAAAAACACCAACAAATTCAACAACAACCCCAACACTGAAAAACACCAACAAGTTCAACAACAACCCCAACACTGAAAAACACCAACAAATTCAACAACAACCCCAACACTGAAAAACACCAACAAATTCAACAACCTCAACATTGAGAAACACCAACAAATTCAACCATAACACCAACACTGAAAAACACTAACAAATTCAACAACAGCCTGAAGATTGAAAAACACCAACAAATTCAGCAATAACCTTAACATTGAAAAACAACAACAAATTCAACAACAACCCCAACACTGAAACACACTAACAAATTCAACAACAACCCCAACACTGAAAAACACCAACAAATTCAACAACAACCTCAACATTGAAAAACACCAACAAATTCAACAACAACCCCAACACTGAAAAACACCAACAAATTCAACAACAGCCTCAACATTGAAAAACACCAACAAATTCAACAACAACCCCAAAATCGAAAAAAAACCAACAAATTCAACAACAATCTCAACATTGAAAAACACGAACAAATTCAACAACAACCCCAACACTGAAAAACACCAACAAATTCAACAACAATCCCAACACTGAAAAACACCAACAAATTCAACAACAACCCCAACACTGAAAAACACCAACAAATTCAACAACAACCCCAACACTGAACAACACCAACAAATTTAACAACAATCTCAACATTGAAAAACACCAACAAATTCAACAACAACCCCAACACTGAAAAACACCAACAAATTCAACAACAACCCCAAAATCGAAAAACACCAACAAATTCAGCAACAATCTCAACATTGAAAAACACCAACAAATTCAACAACAACAACCCCAACACTGAAAAAGACCAACAAATTCAACAACAACCCCAACACTGAAGAACACCAACAAATTCAACAACAACCCCAACACTGAAAAACACCAACAAATTCAACAACAACCCCAACACTGAAAAACACCAACAAATTCAGCAACAAATCCAACATTAAAAAACACCAACAAATTCAACAACAACCCCAACACTGAAAAACACCAACAAATTCATCAACAACACCAACACTGAAAAACACCAACAAATTCAACAACAACCCCAAAATCGAAAAACACCAACAAATTCAACAACAATCTCAACATTGAAAAACACCAACAAATTCAACAACAACCCCAACATTGAAAAACACCAACAAATTCAACAACAACCCCAACACTGAAAAACACCAATAAATTCAACAGCAACCCCAGCACTGAAAAACAGCAACAAATTCAACAACGACCCTAACACTGAAAAACACCAATAAATTCAACAACAACCCCAGCACTGAAAAACACCAACAAATTCAACAACAACCCCAACACTGAAAAACACCAATAAATTCAACAACAACCCCAGCACTGAAAAACACCAACAAATTCAACAACAACCTCAACACTGAAAACACCAACAAATTCAACAACAACCCCAACACTGAAAAACACCAACAAATTCAACAACAGCCTCAACATTGAAAAACACCAACAAATTCAGCAACAATCTCAACATTGAAAAACACCAACAAATTCAACAACAAACCCAACACTGAAAAACACCAACAAATTCAACAACAACCCCAACACTGAAAAACACCAACAAATTCAACAACAACACCAACACTGAAAAACAACAACAAATTCAGCAACAACCCCAACACTGAAAAACACTAACAAATTCAACAACAGCCTCAACATTGAAAAACACCAACAAATTCAGCAACAATCTCAACATTGAAAACCACCAACAAATTCAACAACAACCCCAACACTGAAAAACACCAACAAATTCAACAACAACCCCAACACTGAAAAACACCAACAAATTTAACAAAAACCCCAACACTGAAAAACACCAACAAATTCAACAACAACCTCAACACTGAAAAACACCAACAAATTCAACAACAAGCCCAACACTGAAAAACACCAACAAACTCAACAACAACCCCAACACTGGAAAACACCAACAAATTCAACAACAACCCCAACACTGAAAAACACCAACAAATTCAACATCAACCCCAACACTGTAAATGACCAACAAATTCAACAACAACCCCAACACTGAAAAACACCAACAAATTCAGCAACGCCAACACTGAAAAACACCAACAAATTCAACAACAACCCCAACACTGAAAAACACTAACAAATTCAACAACAACCTCAACATTGAAAAACACTAACAAATTCAGCAACAACCTCAACATTGAAAAACACCAACAAATTCAGCAACAACCCCAACACTGAAAAACACCAACAAATTCAACAACAACCCCAACACTGAAAAACACCAACAAATTCAACAACAACCCCAACACTGAAAAACACCAACAAATTCAACAACAACCCCAACACTGAAAAACACCAACAAATTCAACAACAACCTCAACACTGAAACAAAAAAGCAAATTCAACAACAACCCCAACACTGAAAAACACCAACAAATTCAACAACAGCCTCAACATTGAAAAACACCAACAAATTCAGCAACAATCTCAACATTGAAAAACGCCAACAAATTCAACAACAACCCCAACACTGAAAAACACCAACAAATTCAACAACAACCCCAACACTGAAAAACACCAACACATTCAACAACAACCCCAACATTGAAAAACACCAACAAATTCAGCAACAACCTCAACATTGAAAAACACCAACAAATTCAACAACAACCCCAACACTGAAACAAAATAGCAAATTCAACAACAACCCCAACACTGAAAAACACCAACAAATTCAACAACACCTCAACATTGAAAAACACAAACAAATTCAACAACAACCCCAACACTGAAAAACACCAACAAATTCAACAACAATCCCAACACTGAAAAACACCAACAATTTCAACAACAACCCCAACACTGAAAAACACCAACACATTCAACAACAACCCCAACACTGAAAAACACCAACAAATTCAACAACAACTCCAACACTGAAAAACACCAACAAATTCAACAACAACCCCAACACTGAAAAACACCAACAAATTCAACAACAACCTCAACATTGAAAAACACCAACAAATTCAACAACAACCCCAACACTGAAAAACACCAACAAATTCAAGAACAATCTCAACAATGAAAAACACCAACAAATTCAACAACAACCACAACACTGAAAAACGCCAACAAATTCAACAACAACCCCAACACTGAAAAACACCAACAAATTCAACAACAACCCCAACACTGAAAAACACCAACACATTCAACAACAACCCCAACATTGAAAAACACCAACAAATTCAGCAACAACCTCAACATTGAAAAACACCAACAAATTCAACAACAACCCCAACACTGAAACAAAATAACAAATTCAACAACAACCCCAACACTGAAAAACACCAACAAATTCAACAACAACCTCAACATTGAAAAACAACAACAAATTCAACAACAACCGCAACACTGAAAAACACCAACAAACTCAACAACAACCCCAACACTGAAAAACACCAACAAATTCAACAACAGCCTGAAGATTGAGAAAACAACAACAAATTCAGCAATAACCTTAACATTGAAAAACAACAACAAATTCAACAACAACCCCAACACTGAAACACACTAACAAATTCAACAACAACCCCAACACTGAAAAACACCAACAAATTCAACAACAACCTCAACATTGATAAACAACAACAAATTGAACAACAACCCCAACACTGAAAAACACCAGCAAATTCAACAACAACCCCAACACTGAAAAACACCAACAAATTCAGCAACCCCAACACTGAAAAACACCAACAAATTCAACAACAACCCCAACACTGAAAAACACTAACAAATTCAACAACAACCTCAACATTGAAAAACACTAACAAATTCAGCAACAACCTCAACATTGAAAAACACCAACAAATTCAGCAACAACCCCAACACTGAAAAACACCAACAAATTCAACAACAACCCCAACACTGAAAAACACCAACAAGTTCAACAACAACCCCAACACTGAAAAACACCAACAAATTCAACAACAACCCCAACACTGAAAAACACCAACAAATTCAACAACCTCAACATTGAGAAACACCAACAAATTCAACAACAACACCAACACTGAAAAACACTAACAAATTCAACAACAGCCTGAAGATTGAAAAACACCAACAAATTCAGCAATAACCTTAACATTGAAAAACAACAACAAATTCAACAACAACCCCAACACTGAAACACACTAACAAATTCAACAACAACCCCAACACTGAAAAACACCAACAAATTCAACAACAACCTCAACATTGAAAAACAACAACAAATTGAACAACAACCCCAACACTGAAAAACACCAGCAAATTCAACAACAACCCCAACACTGAAAAACACCAACAAATTCAACAACAACCCCAAAAGCGAGAGACACTAACAAATTCAACAACAATCTCAACATTGAAAAACACCAACAAATTCAACAACAACCCCAACACTGAAAAACACCAACAAATTCAACAACAACCCCAACACTGAAAAACACCAACAAATTCAACAACAACCCGAACACTGAAAAACACCAACAAATTCAACAACAACCCCAAAATCGAGAGACACCAACAAATTCAACAACAATCTCAACATTGAAAAACACCAACAAATTCAACAACAACCCCAACACTGAAAAACACCAACAAATTCAACAACAACCCCAACACTGAAAAACACCAACAAATTCAACAACAACCCGGGTAATTATAGGCCGGTGAGCTTGACGTCCGTGGTGGGGAAGTTGTTGGATAAGATTCTTAAAGATAGGATGTATGCGCATTTAGAAAGGAATAAACTCATTAACGATAGTCAACATGGTTTTGTGAGAGGGAGGTCATGCCTCACGAACCTGGTGGTGTTTTTTGAAGAAGTGACCAAAATGGTTGACGAAGGAAGGGCCGTGGATGTTGTCTATATGGACTTTAGTAAAGCATTTGACAAAGTCCCTCATGGTAGGCTAGTGAAAAAGGTTGGATCCCATGGGATAAAGGGGGAGGTGGCTAGATGGGTGGAGAACTGGCTTGGTCATAGGTTCGAACAAGACTTCTTCACCGCACGGGACCTTCAACCGGTGCTATACACTAGATACATCGATGACATTTTCTTCCTTTGGACTCATGGTGAACAATCACTGAAACAACTCTATGATGACATCAACAAGTTCCATCCCACCATCAGGCTCACCATAGACTACTCTCCGGAATCGGTTGCATTCTTGGACACGCGCATCTCCATTAAGGACGGTCACCTCAGCACCTCACTGTACCGCAAGCCCACGGATAACCTCACGATGCTCCACTTCTCCAGCTTCCACCCTAAACACGTTAAAGAAGCCATCCCCTACGGACAAGCCCTCCGAATACACAGGATCTGCTCGGATGAGGAGGATCGCAACAGACACCTCCAGACGCTGAAAGATGCCCTCATAAGAACAGGATATGGCGCTAGACTCATTGATCAACAGTTCCAACGCGCCACAGCGAAAAACCGCACCGACCTCCTCAGAAGACAAACACGGGACACAGTGGACAGAGTACCCTTCGTTGTCCAGTACTTCCCCGGAGCGGAGAAGCTACGGCATCTCCTCCGGAGCCTTCAACATGTCATTGATGAAGACGAACATCTCGCCAAGGCCATCCCCACACCCCCACTTCTTGCCTTCAAACAACCGCACAACCTCAAACAGACCATTGTCCGCAGCAAACTACCCAGCCTTCAGGAGAACAGTGACCAAGACACCACACAACCCTGCCACAGCAACCTCTGCAAGACGTGCCGGATCATCGACACAGATGCCATCATCTCACGTGAGAACACCATCCACCAGGTACACGGTACATACTCTTGCAACTCGGCCAACGTTGTCTACCTGATACGCTGCAAGAAAGGATGTCCCGAGGCATGGTACATTGGGGAAACTATGCAGACGCTGCGACAACGGATGAATGAACACCGCTCGACAATCACCAGGCAAGACTGTTCTCTTCCTGTTGGGGAGCACTTCAGCGGTCACGGGCATTCGGCCTCTGATATTCGGGTAAGCGTTCTCCAAGGCGGCCTTCGCGACACACGACAGCGCAGAGTCGCTGAGCAGAAACTGATAGCCAGGTTCCGCACACACAAGGACGGCCTCAACCGGGATATTGGGTTTATGTCACACTATTTCACATAAATATTTCTGCTTTTTTCCTCCTGAGTCTTTATCATGCGATCCTAGAATCAGAATTTATGTCACACTATTTGTAACTCCCACAGTTGCGTGGACCTGCAGAGTTTCACTGGCTGTCTTGTCTGGAGACAATACACATCTTTTTAGCCTGTCTTGATGCTCTCTCCACTCCCATTGTTTTGTTTCTTAAAGACTGGATTAGTTGTAAGTATTCGCATTCCAACCATTATTCATGTAAATTGAGTCTGTGTCTTATAAGTTCTGTTTGTGAACAGAATTCCCACTCACCTGAAGAAGGGGCTCAGAGCCTCGAAAGCTTGTGTGGCTTTTGCTACCAAATAAACCTGTTGGACTTTAACCTGGTGTTGTTAAACTTCTTACTGTGTTTACCCCAGTCCAACGCCGGCATCTCCACATCTTGGTCATAGAAGACAGAGGGTGGTAGTGGAAGGGTCTTTTTCCGGCTGGAGGCCTGTGACTAGTGGTGTTCCGCAGGGCTCTGTATTGGGACCTCTGCTGTTTGTGATTTATATAAATGATCTGGAAGAAGGAGTAACTGGGGTGATCAGTAAGTTTGCGGACGACACAAAACTGGCAGGACTTGCAGATAGTGAGGAACATTGTCAGAGGCTACAGAAGGATATAGATAGGCTGGAAATTTGGGCAAGGAAATGGCAGATGGAGTTCAATCCTGATAAATGCGAAGTGATGCATTTTGGTGGGAATAATGTAGGGAGGAGCTACACGATAAATGGAAGAACCATAAAGGGTGTAGAGACGCAGAGGGACCTGGGTGTGCAAGTCCACAGATCTTTGAAGGTGACGTCACAGGTGGAGAAGGTGGTGAAGAAGGCATATGGCATGCTTGCCTTTATAGGACGGGGCATAGAGTATAAAAGTTGGGGTCTGATGTTGCAGATGTATAGAACGTTGGTTCGGCCGCATTTGGAATACTGCGTCCAGTTCTGGTCGCCACACTACCAGAAGGACGTGGAGGCTTTGGAGAGAGTACAGAGGAGGTTTACCAGGATGTTGCCTGGTATGGAGGGGCTTGGTTATGAGGAGAGATTGGGGAAACTGGGGTTGTTCTCCTTGGAAAGACGGAGGATGAGGGGAGACTTAATAGAGGTGTATAAAATTATGAAAGGCATAGATAGGGTGAACGGTGGGAAGCTTTTCCCCGGGTCGGTGGTGACGTTCACGAGGGGTCATAGGTTCAAGGTGAAGGGGGGGAGGTTTAACACAGATATCAGAAGGACATATTTCACACAGAGGGTCGTGGGGGCCTGGAATGTGTTGCCGGGCAAGGTGGTGGAGGCGGACACACTGGGAACGTTTAAGACTTATCTAGACAGCTATATGAACGGAGTGGGAATGGAGGGATACAAAAGAGTGGTCTAGTTTGGACCAGGGAGCGGCGCGGGCTAATTGTTCCTGGTTTCTCGTTTCAAGGCTTCATTCTATGATCATCTTGCTGGTGCCAGTACAGAGTGAGACTGCGGATAGTTGGGAACCTGTCTCGGGGGCAGGGAATTCATATGGTGTTCGTGGAAGTGGAAATGACTAGGGTTGGGAAGCATTTTCCGATCGGGGCCATTGTGATCTCCTGGACTCGTTTCGATCGCCTCAGGGGGTCGGAGAGGAATTTCCCAGATTTTTTTCCCCCATATTGGCCCTGGGGTTTTTCACTCTGGGTTTTCGCCTCTCCCTGGAGATCACATGGTCTGGAATGGGGGGGTGGGGGTGAGTTAATAGGTTGTAATGAACAAAGCATCGTAGCTGTGAGGGACAGCTCGGTGGATAGGATATTGGTATGTAGATAGGCTGGAAAATTGGGCGGGGATCCTTTGAACAAAAACTGACCCCTCTAACGAGCTAGAGCTATAACAATTCCAGTCAATATTAGTCAAGTTAAAATCCCCCATAACAATTGCCCTATTACTTTCACTCCTAAGCAGGATTGACTCCGCAATCCTTTCCTCAACCTCTCTAGAACTTTTAGGAGGTCTATAAAAGACTCCCAACAGGGTGACCTCTCCTCTCCTATTTCTAATCTCCGCCCATACTACCTCAACAGATAAGTCCTCATCAAACCTCCTCTCTGACACTGTGATACAATCTCTGACCAATAATGCTACCCCTCCCCCTCTTCTACCTCCTTCCCTACTTCGACTAAAACATTTGAACCCCGGGACCTGCAGCATCCATTCCTGCCCCTGCTCTATCCATGTCTCTGAAATAGCCACAACATCGAAGTCCCAGGTACTGATCCACGCTGCAAGTTCACCCACTTTATTGCGAATACTCCTGGCATTGAAGTATACACATTTCAAACCCTGCTCCACCCCACCTCTGCAATGCCGTGCATTGCAGTCCCCATCCATGCATCCCTCACTTTCAGCCCCACTACTCAGGATCCCTCCCCCCCCCCCGAATCAGTTTAAACCTCCCTGCATGGCCTTAGCAAATTTACCCCCCAGGATATTGGTCCCCTTCTGATTAAGGTGTAGACCATCCTTCTCATAGAGGTCACACCTTCCCCAGTACGAGCCCCAATTGCTTAAGTACCTGAACCCCTCCCTCCTGCACCATCCCCTCAGCCATGAATTCAAACCTTCCCTCTCCCTATTCCTCTCTAAACTATCCCGTGGTACAGGCAAGAGTCCAGAGATAACCACTCTGTCAGTCTTGGCCTTTAGTTTCCACCCCAACTCCATAAATCCCTGCCTAATATCCCCTTCCCCTATCCTCCCTATGTCGTGTGTCCCCACATGTACAATAACTTGTGGTTTATCTCCCTCCCCCCTAAGAGTCCTGAATACCCTGTCAGACACATCCCGGACCCCAGCCCCTGGTAGGCAACACACCAACCCTGAGTCCCTACCTTTAGTTCCGACCCTCCTATCTGTCCCCTTAATTGTGGAGTCCCCAATCACAAGGCCCAGTCTTTTACAGCCCCTAACCACCTGAGCTTTCTCACTCGGCTCACCCCCAGAGATCTGCTCTCTATGCTCAGTTGATTCCTCCTCAACTGTAGCCTCCAGCACCGAAAACCTATTATGGAGGGGAACCGCCCCAGGGGATTGTCTTCCCGATTGCTTCTTACCCCTCCTCCTGGCATTGACCCAAGCCTCATTTCTAGGAGTTACTATTTCTCTATAACTCCTATCAACTTCCACCTCCGCCTCCCGAATTATGCGGAGTTCCTCTACCTCCCCCTCCAGCTCCTTTACACGCTCCTCCAGAAGCTGCAATCTAATGCACTTCTTACAACTAAAATCTCCTGAAACACTACTGGATTTCCTCACCACATACATCCCACAGGAGATGCAGCATACTGCCTGAACTGCCATCCCTGAAGCCATTACCAGCAAGAAAAAAAGAAAACAAAAAACTTCCCCACACTTATAATTAGGTTAGAGGAGGATGGAAGGGTGGGATCCTCTACCAGTGTAGAGGATCGGGTATCTCCTCTGCACCAATTTATAGGGCGAGGGGCCCGAGAGAAAAAAAAAAACTACTACTGAGGGGGAACCACCCAGGTAACTGACTTTTAAAGTTAAAATAAAAACCCTTCCCAGACTCCTTTGCTGCCCACTTCTAGTTTTCACTTTAAACTTGAAAAACTGCTGTTAAAGTAAAGGCCAAAAAAATACACACACTAGCTGACTAATTAAATAAATAAACAATTCAATTAATCCAATTAATCTCTTACCAGCACTGCTGCTTTTCAATCACCCCTCTCAGCTTGCTCCAGTGGATCAATTGTTTAAGAAGGGGAACAATCCATTGTTTAAGAAGGGGAACAGAGACTTCCCCGGGAATTATAGACCGGTGAGTCTCACTTCTGTTGTCGGCAAGATGTTGGAAAAAATTATAAGGGATAGGATTTATAGTTATTTGGAGAGTAATGAATTGATAGGTGATAGTCAGCATGGTTTTGTGGCAGGTAGGTCGTGCCTTACTAACCTTATTGAGTTTTTTGAGAAAGTGACCAAGGAGGTGGATGGGGGCAAGGCAGTGGACGTGGTATATATGGATTTTAGTAAGGCGTTTGATAAGGTTCACCATGGTAGGCTTCTGCAGAAAATGCAGATGTATGGGATTGGGGGTGATCTAGGAAATTGGATCAGGAATTGGCTAGCGGATAGGAAACAGAGGGTGGTGGTTGATAGTAAATATTCATCATGGAGTGCGGTTACAAGTGGTGTACCTCAGGGATCTGTTTTGGGGCCACTGCTGTTTGTAATATTTATTAATGATCTGGATGAGGGTATAGTTGGGTGGATTAGCAAATTTGCTGATGACATCAAAGTCGGTGGTGTGGTAGACAGTGAGGAAGGGTGTCGTAGTTTGCAGGAAGACTTAGACAGGTTGCAAAGTTGGGCCGAGAGGTGGCGGATGGAGTTTAATGCGGAGAAGTGTGAGGTAATTCACTTTGGTAGGAATAACAGATGTGTTGAGTATAGGGCTAACGGGAGGACTTTGAATAGTGTGGAGGAGCAGAGGGATCTAGGTGTATGTGTGCATAGATCCCTGAAAGTTGGGAATCAAGTAGATAAGGTTGTTAAGAAGGCATATGGTGTCTTGGCGTTTATTGGTAGGGGGATTGAATTTAGGAGTCGTAGCGTTATGTTGCAACTGTACACAACTCTGGTGCGGCCGCACTTGGAGTACTGTGTGCAGTTCTGGTCCCCACATTACAGGAAGGATGTGGAGGCTTTGGAGAGGGTGCAGAGGAGGTTTACTAGGATGTTGCCTGGTATGGAGGGGAGATCCTATGAGGAGAGGCTGAGGGATTTGGGATTGTTTTCGCTGGAAAGGCGGCGGCTAAGAGGGGATCTTATTGAAACATATAAGATGATTAGAGGTTTAGATAGGGTGGATAGTGATAGCCTTTTTCCTCTGATGGAGAAATCCAGCACGAGGGGGCATGGCTTTAAATTGAGGGGGGGTAGTTATAGAACCGATGTCAGGGGTAGGTTCTTTACCCAGAGGGTGGTGAGGGATTGGAATGCCCTGCCAGCATCAGTAGTAAATGCGCCTAGTTTGGGGGCGTTTAAGAGATCCGTAGATAGGTTCATGGACGAAAAGAAATTGGTTTAGGTTGGAGGGTCACAGTTTTTTTTTTTTTTAACTGGTCGGTGCAACATCGTGGGCCGAAGGGCCTGTTCTGCGCTGTAATGTTCTATGTTCTATGTTCTATGATCCTGGATTCAGGATTCAATCCTGGACCGGGGAGCGGCGCGGGCTTGGAGGGCCGAAGGGCCTGGTCCTGTGCTGTATTGTTCTTTGTTCTTTGGTTGAGTTCTTTGAAAATGTGACCAAACACATTGACGAAGGAAGAGCGGTGGATGTGGTCTATATGGACTTCAGCAAGGCGTTCGATAAGGTCCCCCATGCAAGACTTCTTGAGAAAGTGAGAGGGCATGGGATCCAAGGGGCTGTTGCCTTGTGGATCCAGAACTGGCTTGCCTGCAGAAGGCAGAGAGTGGCTGTGGAGGGGTCTTTCTCTGCATGGAGGTCAGTGACCAGTGGAGTGCCCCAGGGATCTGTTCTGGGACCCTTGCTGTTTGTCATTTTCATAAATGACCTGGATGAGGAAGTGGAGGGATGGGTTGGTAAGTTTGCTGACGACACCAAGGTAGGTGGTGTTGTGGATAGTTTGGAGGGATGTCAGAAGTTGCAGCGAGACATAGATAGAATGCAAGACTGGGCGGAGAAGTGGCAGATGGACTTCAACCCGGATAAGTGTGTAGTGATCCATTTTGGCAGATCCAATGGGATGAAGCAGCAGTATAATATGAAGGGTACCATTCTTAGCAGTGTAGAGGATCAGAAGGACCTTGGGGTCCGGGTCCATAGGACTCTTAAATCGGCCTCGCAGGTGGAGGATGCGGTCAAGAAGGCGTACGGCGTACTAGCCTTCATTAATCGAGGGATTGAGTTTAGGAGTCGGGAGATAATGCTGCAGCTTTATAGGACCCTGGTTAGACCCCACTTGGAGTACTGCGCGCAGTTCTGGTCACCTCATTACAGGAAAGATGTTGAAGCCATTGAAAGGGTGCAGAGGAGATTTACAAGGATGTTGCCTGGATTGGGGGGCATGCCTTATGAGGATAGGTTGAGGGAGCTTGGTCTCTTCTCCCTGGAGAGACGAAGGATGAGAGGTGACCTGATAGAGGTTTACAAGATGTTGAGAGGTCTGGATAGGGTAGACTCTCAGAGGCTATTTCCAAGGGCTGAAATGGTTGCTACGAGAGGACACCGGTTTAAGGTGCTGGGGGGTAGGTACAGAGGAGATGTCAGGGGTAAGTTTTTCACTCAGAGGGTGGTGGGTGAGTGGAATCGGCTGACGTCGGTGGTGGTGGAGGCAAACTCGTTGGGGTCATTTAAGAGAGTTCTGGATGAGTACATGGGATTTAATGGGATTGAGGGCTATAGATAGGCCTAGAGGTAGGGATATGATCAGCGCAACTTGTGGGCCGAAGGGCCTGTTAGTGCTGTGGCTTTCTATGTTCTAACCCCAACACTGAAAAACACCAACAAATTCAACAACAACCCCAACACTGAAAAACACCAACAAATTCAACAACAACCCCAACACTGAACAACACCAACAAATTCAACAACAATCTCAACATTGAAAAACACCAACAAATTCAACAACAACCCCAACACTGAAAAACACCAAAAAATTCAACAACAACCCCAACACTGAAAAACACCAACAAATTCAACAGCCTCAACATTGAAAAACACCCACAAATTCAGCAACAACCTCAACATTGAAAAACAACAACAAATTCAACAACAACCCCAACACTGAAAAACACCAACAAATTCAACAACAACCCCAACACTGAAAAACACCAACAAATTCCACAACAACACTAACACTGAAAAACACCAACAAATTCAACAACAACCTCAACACTGAAAAACACCAACAAATTCAACAACAACCTCAACACTGAAAAACACTAACAAATTCAGCAACAACCCCAACACTGAAACACACTAACAAATTCAACAACAACCCCAACACTGAAAAACACCAACAAATTCAACAACAACCTCAACATTGAAAAACAACAACAAATTCATCAACAACCCCAACACTGAAAAACACTAACAAATTCAACAACAACCCAACACTAAAAAATACCAACAAATTCAACAACAACCACAACATTGAAAAACAACAACAAATTCAGCAACAATCTCAACATTGAAAAACACCAACAAATTCAACAACAACCCCAAAACTGAAAAATACCAACAAATTCAACAACAACCCCAACACTGAAACACACCAACAAATTCAACAACAACCCCAACATTGAAAAACACCAACAAATTCAACAACAGCCTCAACATTGAAAAACCCCAGCAAATTCAACAACAACCCCAACACTGAAAAACACCAACAAATTCAACAACCCCAACACTGAAAAACACCAACAAATTCAACAACAACCCCAACACTGAAAAACACCAACAAATCCAACAACAACCCCAACACTGAAAAACACCAAGAAATTCAACAACAACCCCAACACTGAACAACACCAACAAATTCAACAACAATCTCAACATTGTAAAACACCAACAAATTCAACAACAGCCCCAACACTGAAAAACACCAACAAATTCAACAACAACCCCAACATTGAAAAACACCAACAAATTCAACAACAACCTCAACATTGAGAAACACCAACAAATTCAGCAACAACCTCAACATTGAAAATCAACAACAAATTCAACAACAACCCCAACACTGAAACAAACTAACAAATTCAACAACAACCCCAACACTGAAAAACACCAACAAATTAAACAACAACCTCAACATTGAAAAACAACAACAAATTCAACAACAACCCCAACACTGAAAAACACCAACAAACTCAACAACAACCCCAACACTGAAAAACACCAACAAATTCAACAACAACCCCAACACTGAAAAACACCAACAAATTCAACAACAACCCCAACACTGTAAAACACCAACAAATTCAACAACAACCCCAACACTGAAAAACACCAACAAATTCAGCAACCCCAACACTGAAAAACACCAACAAATTCAACAACAACCCCAACACTGAAAAACACCAACAAATTCAACAACAACCCCAACACTGAACAACACCAACAAATTCAACAACAATCTCAACATTGAAAAACACCAACAAATTCAACAACAACCCCAACACTGAAAAACACCAAAAAATTCAACAACAACCCCAACACTGAAAAACACCAACAAATTCAACAGCCTCAACATTGAAAAACACCCACAAATTCAGCAACAACCTCAACATTGAAAAACAACAACAAATTCAACAACAACCCCAACACTGAAAAACACCAACAAATTCAACAACAACCCCAACACTGAAAAACACCAACAAATTCCACAACAACACTAACACTGAAAAACACCAACAAATTCAACAACAACCTCAACACTGAAAAACACCAACAAATTCAACAACAACCTCAACACTGAAAAACACTAACAAATTCAGCAACAACCCCAACACTGAAACACACCAACAAATTCAACAACAACCCCAAAATCGAAAAACACCAACAAATTCAACAACAATCTCAACATTGAAAAACACCAACAAATTCAACAACAACCCCAGCACTGAAAAACACCAACAAATTCAACAACAACCCCAACACTGAAAAACACCAACAAATTCAACAACAACCTCAACATTGAGAAACACCAACAAATTCAACAACAACCCCAACACTGAAAAACACTAACAAATTCAACAACAACCCCAACACTGAAAAACACCAACAAATTCAACAACAACCTCAACATTGAAAAACAACAACAAATTCATCAACAACCCCAACACTGAAAAACACTAACAAATTCAACAACAACCCCAACACTGAAAAATACCAACAAATTCAACAACAACCACAACATTGAAAAACAACAACAAATTCAGCAACAATCTCAACATTGAAAAACACCAACAAATTCAACAACAACCCCAAAACTGAAAAATACCAACAAATTCAACAACAAACCCAACACTGAAAAACACCAACAAATTCAACAACAACCCCAACATTGAAAAACACCAACAAATTCAACAACAGCCTCAACATTGAAAAACCCCAGCAAATTCAACAACAACCCCAACACTGAAAAACACCAACAAAGTCAACAACCCCAACACTGAAAAACACCAACAAATTCAACAACAACCCCAACACTGAAAAACACCAACAAATCCAACAACAACCCCAACACTGAAAAACACCAAGAAATTCAACAACAACCCCAACACTGAACAACACCAACAAATTCAACAACAATCTCAACATTGTAAAACACCAACAAATTCAACAACAGCCCCAACACTGAAAAACACCAACAAATTCAACAACAACCCCAACATTGAAAAACACCAACAAATTCAACAACAACCTCAACATTGAGAAACACCAACAAATTCAGCAACAACCTCAACATTGAAAATCAACAACAAATTCAACAACAACCCCAACACTGAAACAAACTAACAAATTCAACAACAACCCCAACACTGAAAAACACCAACAAATTAAACAACAACCTCAACATTGAAAAACAACAACAAATTCAACAACAACCCCAACACTGAAAAACACCAACAAACTCAACAACAACCCCAACACTGAAAAACACCAACAAATTCAACAACAACCCCAACACTGAAAAACACCAACAAATTCAACAACAACCCCAACACTGTAAAACACCAACAAATTCAACAACAACCCCAACACTGAAAAACACCAACAAATTCAGCAACCCCAACACTGAAAAACACCAACAAATTCAACAACAACCCCAACACTGAAAAACACCAACAAATTCAACAACAACCTCAACACTGAAACACACTAACAAATTCAACAACAACCTCAACATTGAAAAACACCAACAAATTCAACAACAACCTCAACACTGAAAAACACCAACAAATTCAACAACAACACCAACACTGAAAAACACCAACAAATTCAACAACCCCAACACTGAAAAACACCAACAAATTCAACAACAACCCCAACACTGAAAAACACCAACAAATTCAACAACAACCCCAACACTGAAAAACACCAACAAATTCAACAACGACCCCAACACTGAAAAACACCAACAAATTCAACAACAACCCCAACACTGAAAAACATCAACAAATTCTACACCAACCCCAACACTGAAAAACACCAACAAATTCAACAACAGCCCCAACACTGAAAAACACCAACAAATTCAACAACAACCCCAACACTGAACAACACCAACAAATTTAACAACAATCTCAACATTGAAAAACACCAACAAATTCAACAACAACCCCAACACTGAAAAACACCAACAAATTCAACAACAACCCCAACACTGAAAAACACCAACAAATTCAACAACAACCCCAACACTGAAAAACACCAACAAATTCAACAACGACCCCAACACTGAAAAACACCAACAAATTCAACAACAACCCCAACACTGAAAAACATCAACAAATTCTACACCAACCCCAACACTGAAAAACACCAACAAATTCAACAACAACCCCAACACTGAAAAACACCAACAAATTCAACAACAACCCCAACACTGAAAAACACCAACAAATTGAACAACAACCCCAACACTGAAAAACACTAACAAATTCAACAACAACCCCAACACTGAAAAACACCAACAAATTCAACAACAACCTCAACATTGAAAAACAACAACAAATTCATCAACAACCCCAACACTGAAAAACACTAACAAATTCAACAACAACCCCAACACTGAAAAATACCAACAAATTCAACAACAACCACAACATTGAAAAACAACAACAAATTCAGCAACAATCTCAACATTGAAAAACACCAACAAATTCAACAACAACCCCAAAACTGAAAAATACCAACAAATTCAACAACAAACCCAACACTGAAAAACACCAACAAATTCAACAACAACCCCAACATTGAAAAACACCAACAAATTCAACAACAGCCTCAACATTGAAAAACCCCAGCAAATTCAACAACAACCCCAACACTGAAAAACACCAACAAATTCAACAACCCCAACACTGAAAAACACCAACAAATTCAACAACAACCCCAACACTGAAAAACACCAACAAATCCAACAACAACCCCAACACTGAAAAACACCAAGAAATTCAACAACAACCCCAACACTGAACAACACCAACAAATTCAACAACAATCTCAACATTGTAAAACACCAACAAATTCAACAACAGCCCCAACACTGAAAAACACCAACAAATTCAACAACAACCCCAACATTGAAAAACACCAACAAATTCAACAACAACCTCAACATTGAGAAACACCAACAAATTCAGCAACAACCTCAACATTGAAAATCAACAACAAATTCAACAACAACCCCAACACTGAAACAAACTAACAAATTCAACAACAACCCCAACACTGAAAAACACCAACAAATTAAACAACAACCTCAACATTGAAAAACAACAACAAATTCAACAACAACCCCAACACTGAAAAACACCAACAAACTCAACAACAACCCCAACACTGAAAAACACCAACAAATTCAACAACAACCCCAACACTGAAAAACACCAACAAATTCAACAACAACCCCAACACTGTAAAACACCAACAAATTCAACAACAACCCCAACACTGAAAAACACCAACAAATTCAGCAACCCCAACACTGAAAAACACCAACAAATTCAACAACAACCCCAACACTGAAAAACACCAACAAATTCAACAACAACCTCAACACTGAAACACACTAACAAATTCAACAACAACCTCAACATTGAAAAACACCAACAAATTCAACAACAACCTCAACACTGAAAAACACCAACAAATTCAACAACAACACCAACACTGAAAAACACCAACAAATTCAACAACCCCAACACTGAAAAACACCAACAAATTCAACAACAACCCCAACACTGAAAAACACCAACAAATTCAACAACAACCCCAACACTGAAAAACACCAACAAATTCAACAACGACCCCAACACTGAAAAACACCAACAAATTCAACTACAACCCCAACACTGAAAAACATCAACAAATTCTACACCAACCCCAACACTGAAAAACACCAACAAATTCAACAACAGCCCCAACACTGAAAAACACCAACAAATTCAACAACAACCCCAACACTGAACAACACCAACAAATTTAACAACAATCTCAACATTGAAAAACACCAACAAATTCAACAACAACCCCAACACTGAAAAACACCAACAAATTCAACAACAACCCCAACACTGAAAAACACCAACAAATTCAACAACAACCCCAACACTGAAAAACACCAACAAATTCAACAACGACCCCAACACTGAAAAACACCAACAAATTCAACAACAACCCCAACACTGAAAAACATCAACAAATTCTACACCAACCCCAACACTGAAAAACACCAACAAATTCAACAACAACCCCAACACTGAAAAACACCAACAAATTCAACAACAACCCCAACACTGAAAAACACCAACAAATTGAACAACAACCCCAACACTGAAAAACACCAACAAATTCAACAACAACCCCAACACTGAAAAACACCAACAAATTCAACAACAACCCCAACACTGTAAAACACCAACAAATTCAACAACAACCCCAACACTGAAAAACACCAACAAATTCAGCAACCCCAACACTGAAAAACACCAACAAATTCAACAACAACCCCAACACTGAAAAACACCAACAAATTCAACAACAACCTCAACACTGAAACACACTAACAAATTCAACAACAACCTCAACATTGAAAAACACCAACAAATTCAACAACAACCTCAACACTGAAAAACACCAACAAATTCAACAACAACACCAACACTGAAAAACACCAGCAAATTCAACAACAACCCCAACACTGAAAAACACCAACAAATTCAACAACAACCCCAACACTGAAAAACACCAACAAATTCAACAACAACCCCAACACTGAAAAACACCAACAAATTCAACAACGACCCCAACACTGAAAAACACCAACAAATTCAACAACAACCCCAACACTGAAAAACATCAACAAATTCTACACCAACCCCAACACTGAAAAACACCAACAAATTCAACAACAGCCCCAACACTGAAAAACACCAACAAATTCAACAACAACCCCAACACTGAACAACGCCAACAAATTTAACAACAATCTCAACATTGAAAAACACCAACAAATTCAACAACAACCCCAACACTGAAAAACACCAACAAATTCAACAACAACCCCAACACTGAAAAACACCAACAAATTCAACAACAACCCCAACACTGAAAAACACCAACAAATTCAACAACAACCCCAAAATCGAAAAACCCCAAAAAATTCAACAACAATCTCAACATTGAAAAACACCAACAAATTCAACAACAACCCCAACACTGAACAACACCAACAAATTCAACAACAACCCCAACACTGAAAAACACCAACAAATTCAACAACAACCCCAACACTGAAAAACACCAACAAATTCAACAACAACCCCAACACTGAACAACACCAACAAATTTAACAACAATCTCAACATTGAAAAACACCAACAAATTCAACAACAACCCCAACACTGAAAAACACCAACAAATTCAACAACAACCCCAACACTGAAAAACACCAACAAATTCAACAACAACCCCAACACTGAAAAACACCAACAAATTCAACAACAACCCGAACACTGAAAAACACCAACAAATTCAACAACAACCCCACAATCGAAAAACACCAACAAATTCAACAACAATCTCAACATTGAAAAACACGAACAAATTCAACAACAACCCCAACACTTAAAAACACCAACAAATTCAACAACAACCCCAACACTGAAAAACACCAACAAATTCAACAACAACCCCAACACTGAAAAACACCAACAAATCCAACAACAACCCGAACACTGAAAAACACCAACAAATTCAACAACAACCCCAACACTGAACAACACCAACAAATTCAACAACAATCTCAACATTGAAAAACACCAACAAATTCAACAACAGCCCCAACACTGAAAAACACCAACAAATTCAACAACAACCCCAACATTGAAAAACACCAACAAATTCAACAACAACCTCAACATTGAGAAACACCAACAAATTCAGCAACAACCTCAACATTGAAAATCAACAACAAATTCAAGAACAACCCCAACACTGAAACAAACTAACAAATTCAACAACAACCCCAACACTGAAAAACACCAACAAATTCAACAACAACCTCAACATTGAAAAACAACAACAAATTCAACAACAACCCCAACACTGAAAAACACCAACAAACTCAACAACAACCCCAACACTGAAAAACACCAACAAATTCAACAACAACCCCAACACTGAAAAACACCAACAAATTCAACAACAACCCCAACACTGTAAAACACCAACAAATTCAACAACAACCCCAACACTGAAAAACACCAACAAATTCAGCAACCCCAACACTGAAAAACACCAACAAATTCAACAACAACCCCAACACTGAAAAACACCAACAAATTCAACAACAACCTCAACACTGAAACACACTAACAAATTCAACAACAACCTCAACATTGAAAAACACCAACAAATTCAACAACAACCTCAACACTGAAAAACACCAACAAATTCAACAACAACACCAACACTGAAAAACACCAACAAATTCAACAACAACCCCAACACTGAAAAACACCAACAAATTCAACAACAACCCCAACACTGAAAAACACCAACAAATTCAACAACAACCCCAACACTGAAAAACACCAACAAATTCAACAACGACCCCAACACTGAAAAACACCAACAAATTCAACAACAACCCCAACACTGAAAAACATCAACAAATTCTACACCAACCCCAACACTGAAAAACACCAACAAATTCAACAACAGCCCCAACACTGAAAAACACCAACAAATTCAACAACAACCCCAACACTGAACAACGCCAACAAATTTAACAACAATCTCAACATTGAAAAACACCAACAAATTCAACAACAACCCCAACACTGAAAAACACCAACAAATTCAACAACAACCCCAACACTGAAAAACACCAACAAATTCAACAACAACCCCAACACTGAAAAACACCAACAAATTCAACAACGACCACAACACTGAAAAACACCAACAAATTCAACAACAACCCCAACACTGAAAAACATCAACAAATTCTACACCAACCCCAACACTGAAAAACACCAACAAATTCAACAACAACCCCAACACTGAAAAACACCAACAAATTCAACAACAACCCCAACACTGAAAAACACCAACAAATTGAACAACAACCCCAACACTGAAAAACACCAACAAATTCAACAACAACCCCAACACTGAAAAACACCAACAAATTCAACAACAACCCCAAAATCGAAAAACACCAACAAATTCAACAACAATCTCAACATTGAAAAACACGAACAAATTCAACAACAACCCCAACACTGAAAAACACCAACAAATTCAACAACAACCCCAATACTGAAAAACACCAACAAATTCAACAACAACCCCAACACTGAAAAACACCAACAAATTCAACAACAACCCCAAAATAGAAAAACCCCAAAAAATTCAACAACAATCTCAACATTGAAAAACACCAACAAATTCAACAACAACCCCAACACTGAACAACACCAACAAATTCAACAACAACCCCAACACTGAAAAACACCAACAAATTCAACAACAACCCCAACACTGAAAAACACCAACAAATTCAACAACAACCCCAACACTGAACAACACCAACAAATTTAACAACAATCTCAACATTGAAAAACACCAACAAATTCAACAACAACCCCAACACTGAAAAACACCAACAAATTCAACAACAACCCCAACACTGAAAAACACCAACAAATTCAACAACAACCCCAACACTGAACAACACCAACAAATTCAACAACAACCCCAACACTGAAAAACACCAACAAATTCAAAAACAACCCCAACACTGAAAAACACAAACAAATTCAACAACAACCCCAACACTGTAAAACACCAACAAATTCAACAACAACCCCAACACTGAAAAACACCAACAAATTCAGCAACCCCAACACTGAAACACACCAACAAATTCAACAACAACCCCAACACTGAAAAACACCAACAAATTCAACAACAACCTCAACACTGAAACACACTAACAAATTCAACAACAACCTCAACATTGAAAAACACCAACAAATTCAACAACAACCTCAACACTGAAAAACACCAACAAATTCAACAACAACACCAACACTGAAAAACACCAACAAATTCAACAACAACCCCAACACTGAAAAACACCAACAAATTCAACAACAACCCCAACACTGAAAAACACCAACAAATTCAACAACAACCCCAACACTGAAAAACACCAACAAATTCAACAACGACCCCAACACTGAAAAACACCAACAAATTCAACAACAACCCCAACACTGAAAAACATCAACAAATTCTACACCAACCCCAACACTGAAAAACACCAACAAATTCAACAACAGCCCCAACACTGAAAAACACCAACAAATTCAACAACAACCCCAACACTGAACAACGCCAACAAATTTAACAACAATCTCAACATTGAAAAACACCAACAAATTCAACAACAACCCCAACACTGAAAAACACCAACAAATTCAACAACAACCCCAACACTGAAAAACACCAACAAATTCAACAACAACCCCAACACTGAAAAACACCAACAAATTCAACAACGACCACAACACTGAAAAACACCAACAAATTCAACAACAACCCCAACACTGAAAAACATCAACAAATTCTACTCCAACCCCAACACTGAAAAACACCAACAAATTCAACAACAACCCCAACACTGAAAAACACCAACAAATTCAACAACAACCCCAACACTGAAAAACACCAACAAATTGAACAACAACCCCAACACTGAAAAACACCAACAAATTCAACAACAACCCCAACACTGAAAAACACCAACAAATTCAACAACAACCCCAAAATCGAAAAACACCAACAAATTCAACAACAATCTCAACATTGAAAAACACGAACAAATTCAACAACAACCCCAACACTGAAAAACACCAACAAATTCAACAACAACCCCAATACTGAAAAACACCAACAAATTCAACAACAACCCCAACACTGAAAAACACCAACAAATTCAACAACAACCCCAAAATCGAAAAACCCCAAAAAATTCAACAACAATCTCAACATTGAAAAACACCAACAAATTCAACAACAACCCCAACACTGAACAACACCAACAAATTCAACAACAACCCCAACACTGAAAAACACCAACAAATTCAACAACAACCCCAACACTGAAAAACACCAACAAATTCAACAACAACCCCAACACTGAACAACACCAACAAATTTAACAACAATCTCAACATTGAAAAACACCAACAAATTCAACAACAACCCCAACACTGAAAAACACCAACAAATTCAACAACAACCCCAACACTGAAAAACACCAACAAATTCAACAACGACCCCAACACTGAAAAACACCAACAATTTCAACAACAACCACAACACTGAAAAACACCAACAAATTCAACAACAACCCCAACACTGAAAAACACCTACAAATTCAACAACAACCCCAACACTGAAAAACACCAACAAATTCAACAACGACCCCAACACTGAAAAACACCAACAAATTCAACAACAACCCCAACACTGAAAAACAACAACAAATTCAACAACAACCCCAACACTGAAAAACACCAACAAACTCAACAACAACCCCAACACTGAAAAACACCAACAAATTCAACAACAACCTCAACATTGATTAACACTAACAAATTCAACAACAACCTCAACATTGAAAAACAACAACAAATTCAACAACCTCAACATTGAGAAACACCAACAAATTCAACAGCAACCCCAACACTGAAAAACACTAACAAATTCAACAACAGCCTGAACATTGAAAAACAACAACAAATTCAGCAACAACCTCAACATTGAAAAACAACAACAAATTCAACAACAACCCCAACACTGAAAAACAACAACCCCAACATTGAAAAACAACAACAAATTCAACAACAACCCCAACACTGAAAAACACCAACAAATTCAACAACAACCCCAACACTGAAAAACACCAACAAATTCAACAACAACCCCAACACTGAAAAACACCAACAAATTCAACAAAAACCCCAACACTGAAAAACACCAACAAATTCAACAACAACCCCAACACTGAAAAACACCAACAAATTCAACAACAACCCAAAATCGAAAAACACCAACAAATTCAACAACAATCTCAACATTGAAAAACACCAACAAATTCAACAACAACCCCAAAAGCGAGAGACACTACCAAATTCAACAACAATCTCAACATTGAAAGACACGAACAAATTCAACAACAACCCCAACAGTTAAAAACACCAACAAATTCAACAACAACCCCAACACTGAAAAACACCAACAAATTCAACAACAACCCCAACACTGAACAACACCAACAAATTTAACAACAATCTCAACATTGAAAAACACCAACAAATTCAACAACAACCCCAACACTGAAAAACACCAACAAATTCAACAACAACCCCAACACTGAAAAACACCAACAAATTCAACAACAACCCCAACACTGAAAAACACCAACAAATTCAACAACGACCCCAACACTGAAAAACACCAACAAATTCAACAACAACCCCAACACTGAAAAACATCAACAAATTCTACACCAACCCCAACACTGAAAAACACCAACAAATTCAACAACAACCCCAACACTGAAAAACACCAACAAATTCAACAACAACCCCAACACTGAAAAACACCAACAAATTGAACAACAACCCCAACACTGAAAAACACTAACAAATTCAACAACAACCCCAACACTGAAAAACACCAACAAATTCAACAACAACCTCAACATTGAAAAACAACAACAAATTCATCAACAACCCCAACACTGAAAAACACTAACAAATTCAACAACAACCCCAACACTGAAAAATACCAACAAATTCAACAACAACCACAACATTGAAAAACAACAACAAATTCAGCAACAATCTCAACATTGAAAAACACCAACAAATTCAACAACAACCCCAAAACTGAAAAATACCAACAAATTCAACAACAAACCCAACACTGAAAAACACCAACAAATTCAACAACAACCCCAACATTGAAAAACACCAACAAATTCAACAACAGCCTCAACATTGAAAAACCCCAGCAAATTCAACAACAACCCCAACACTGAAAAACACCAACAAATTCAACAACCCCAACACTGAAAAACACCAACAAATTCAACAACAACCCCAACACTGAAAAACACCAACAAATCCAACAACAACCCCAACACTGAAAAACACCAAGAAATTCAACAACAACCCCAACACTGAACAACACCAACAAATTCAACAACAATCTCAACATTGTAAAACACCAACAAATTCAAGAACAGCCCCAACACTGAAAAACACCAACAAATTCAACAACAACCCCAACATTGAAAAACACCAACAAATTCAACAACAACCTCAACATTGAGAAACACCAACAAATTCAGCAACAACCTCAACATTGAAAATCAACAACAAATTCAACAACAACCCCAACACTGAAACAAACTAACAAATTCAACAACAACCCCAACACTGAAACACACTAACAAATTCAACAACAACCTCAACATTGAAAAACACCAACAAATTCAACAACAACCTCAACATTGAAAAACACCAACAAATTCAACAACAACCTCAACACTGAAAAACACCAACAAATTCAACAACAACACCAACACTGAAAAACACCAACAAATTCAACAACCCCAACACTGAAAAACACCAACAAATTCAACAACAACCCCAACACTGAAAAACACCAACAAATTCAACAACAACCCCAACACTGAAAAACACCAACAAATTCAACAACGACCCCAACACTGAAAAACACCAACAAATTCAACTACAACCCCAACACTGAAAAACATCAACAAATTCTACACCAACCCCAACACTGAAAAACACCAACAAATTCAACAACAGCCCCAACACTGAAAAACACCAACAAATTCAACAACAACCCCAACACTGAACAACACCAACAAATTTAACAACAATCTCAACATTGAAAAACACCAACAAATTCAACAACAACCCCAACACTGAAAAACACCAACAAATTCAACAACAACCCCAACACTGAAAAACACCAACAAATTCAACAACAACCCCAACACTGAAAAACACCAACAAATTCAACAACGACCCCAACACTGAAAAACACCAACAAATTCAACAACAACCCCAACACTGAAAAACATCAACAAATTCTACACCAACCCCAACACTGAAAAACACCAACAAATTCAACAACAACCCCAACACTGAAAAACACCAACAAATTCAACAACAACCCCAACACTGAAAAACACCAACAAATTGAACAACAACCCCAACACTGAAAAACACCAACAAATTCAACAACAACCCCAACACTGAAAAACACCAACAAATTCAACAACAACCCCAACACTGTAAAACACCAACAAATTCAACAACAACCCCAACACTGAAAAACACCAACAAATTCAGCAACCCCAACACTGAAAAACACCAACAAATTCAACAACAACCCCAACACTGAAAAACACCAACAAATTCAACAACAACCTCAACACTGAAACACACTAACAAATTCAACAACAACCTCAACATTGAAAAACACCAACAAATTCAACAACAACCTCAACACTGAAAAACACCAACAAATTCAACAACAACACCAACACTGAAAAACACCAACAAATTCAACAACAACCCCAACACTGAAAAACACCAACAAATTCAACAACAACCCCAACACTGAAAAACACCAACAAATTCAACAACAACCCCAACACTGAAAAACACCAACAAATTCAACAACGACCCCAACACTGAAAAACACCAACAAATTCAACAACAACCCCAACACTGAAAAACATCAACAAATTCTACACCAACCCCAACACTGAAAAACACCAACAAATTCAACAACAGCCCCAACACTGAAAAACACCAACAAATTCAACAACAACCCCAACACTGAACAACGCCAACAAATTTAACAACAATCTCAACATTGAAAAACACCAACAAATTCAACAACAACCCCAACACTGAAAAACACCAACAAATTCAACAACAACCCCAACACTGAAAAACACCAACAAATTCAACAACAACCCCAACACTGAAAAACACCAACAAATTCAACAACAACCCCAAAATCGAAAAACCCCAAAAAATTCAACAACAATCTCAACATTGAAAAACACCAAAAAATTCAACAACAACCCCAACACTGAACAACACCAACAAATTCAACAACAACCCCAACACTGAAAAACACCAACAAATTCAACAACAACCCCAACACTGAAAAACACCAACAAATTCAACAACAACCCCAACACTGAACAACACCAACAAATTTAACAACAATCTCAACATTGAAAAACACCAACAAATTCAACAACAACCCCAACACTGAAAAACACCAACAAATTCAACAACAACCCCAACACTGAAAAACACCAACAAATTCAACAACAACCCCAACACTGAAAAACACCAACAAATTCAACAACAACCCGAACACTGAAAAACACCAACAAATTCAACAACAACCCCACAATCGAAAAACACCAACAAATTCAACAACAATCTCAACATTGAAAAACACGAACAAATTCAACAACAACCCCAACACTTAAAAACACCAACAAATTCAACAACAACCCCAACACTGAAAAACACCAACAAATTCAACAACAACCCCAACACTGAAAAACACCAACAAATCCAACAACAACCCGAACACTGAAAAACACCAACAAATTCAACAACAACCCCAACACTGAACAACACCAACAAATTCAACAACAATCTCAACATTGAAAAACACCAACAAATTCAACAACAGCCCCAACACTGAAAAACACCAACAAATTCAACAACAACCCCAACATTGAAAAACACCAACAAATTCAACAACAACCTCAACATTGAGAAACACCAACAAATTCAGCAACAACCTCAACATTGAAAATCAACAACAAATTCAAGAACAACCCCAACACTGAAACAAACTAACAAATTCAACAACAACCCCAACACTGAAAAACACCAACAAATTCAACAACAACCTCAACATTGAAAAACAACAACAAATTCAACAACAACCCCAACACTGAAAAACACCAACAAACTCAACAACAACCCCAACACTGAAAAACACCAACAAATTCAACAACAACCCCAACACTGAAAAACACCAACAAATTCAACAACAACCCCAACACTGTAAAACACCAACAAATTCAACAACAACCCCAACACTGAAAAACACCAACAAATTCAGCAACCCCAACACTGAAAAACACCAACAAATTCAACAACAACCCCAACACTGAAAAACACCAACAAATTCAACAACAACCTCAACACTGAAACACACTAACAAATTCAACAACAACCTCAACATTGAAAAACACCAACAAATTCAACAACAACCTCAACACTGAAAAACACCAACAAATTCAACAACAACACCAACACTGAAAAACACCAACAAATTCAACAACAACCCCAACACTGAAAAACACCAACAAATTCAACAACAACCCCAACACTGAAAAACACCAACAAATTCAACAACAACCCCAACACTGAAAAACACCAACAAATTCAACAACGACCCCAACACTGAAAAACACCAACAAATTCAACAACAACCCCAACACTGAAAAACATCAACAAATTCTACACCAACCCCAACACTGAAAAACACCAACAAATTCAACAACAGCCCCAACACTGAAAAACACCAACAAATTCAACAACAACCCCAACACTGAACAACGCCAACAAATTTAACAACAATCTCAACATTGAAAAACACCAACAAATTCAACAACAACCCCAACACTGAAAAACACCAACAAATTCAACAACAACCCCAACACTGAAAAACACCAACAAATTCAACAACAACCCCAACACTGAAAAACACCAACAAATTCAACAACGACCACAACACTGAAAAACACCAACAAATTCAACAACAACCCCAACACTGAAAAACATCAACAAATTCTACACCAACCCCAACACTGAAAAACACCAACAAATTCAACAACAACCCCAACACTGAAAAACACCAACAAATTCAACAACAACCCCAACACTGAAAAACACCAACAAATTGAACAACAACCCCAACACTGAAAAACACCAACAAATTCAACAACAACCCCAACACTGAAAAACACCAACAAATTCAACAACAACCCCAAAATCGAAAAACACCAACAAATTCAACAACAATCTCAACATTGAAAAACACGAACAAATTCAACAACAACCCCAACACTGAAAAACACCAACAAATTCAACAACAACCCCAATACTGAAAAACACCAACAAATTCAACAACAACCCCAACACTGAAAAACACCAACAAATTCAACAACAACCCCAAAATAGAAAAACCCCAAAAAATTCAACAACAATCTCAACATTGAAAAACACCAACAAATTCAACAACAACCCCAACACTGAACAACACCAACAAATTCAACAACAACCCCAACACTGAAAAACACCAACAAATTCAACAACAACCCCAACACTGAAAAACACCAACAAATTCAACAACAACCCCAACACTGAAAAACACCAACAAATTCAACAAAAACCCCAACACTGAAAAACACCAACAAATTCAACAACAACCCCAACACTGAAAAGCACCAACAAATTCAACAACAACCCAAAATCGAAAAACACCAACAAATTCAACAACAATCTCAACATTGAAAAACACCAACAAATTCAACAACAACCCCAAAAGCGAGAGACACTACCAAATTCAACAACAATCTCAACATTGAAAGACACGAACAAATTCAACAACAACCCCAACAGTTAAAAACACCAACAAATTCAACAACAACCCCAACACTGAAAAACACCAACAAATTCAACAACAACCCCAACACTGAACAACACCAACAAATTTAACAACAATCTCAACATTGAAAAACACCAACAAATTCAACAACAACCCCAACACTGAAAAACACCAACAAATTCAACAACAACCCCAACACTGAAAAACACCAACAAATTCAACAACAACCCCAACACTGAAAAACACCAACAAATTCAACAACGACCCCAACACTGAAAAACACCAACAAATTCAACAACAACCCCAACACTGAAAAACATCAACAAATTCTACACCAACCCCAACACTGAAAAACACCAACAAATTCAACAACAACCCCAACACTGAAAAACACCAACAAATTCAACAACAACCCCAACACTGAAAAACACCAACAAATTGAACAACAACCCCAACACTGAAAAACACTAACAAATTCAACAACAACCCCAACACTGAAAAACACCAACAAATTCAACAACAACCTCAACATTGAAAAACAACAACAAATTCATCAACAACCCCAACACTGAAAAACACTAACAAATTCAACAACAACCCCAACACTGAAAAATACCAACAAATTCAACAACAACCACAACATTGAAAAACAACAACAAATTCAGCAACAATCTCAACATTGAAAAACACCAACAAATTCAACAACAACCCCAAAACTGAAAAATACCAACAAATTCAACAACAAACCCAACACTGAAAAACACCAACAAATTCAACAACAACCCCAACATTGAAAAACACCAACAAATTCAACAACAGCCTCAACATTGAAAAACCCCAGCAAATTCAACAACAACCCCAACACTGAAAAACACCAACAAATTCAACAACCCCAACACTGAAAAACACCAACAAATTCAACAACAACCCCAACACTGAAAAACACCAACAAATCCAACAACAACCCCAACACTGAAAAACACCAAGAAATTCAACAACAACCCCAACACTGAACAACACCAACAAATTCAACAACAATCTCAACATTGTAAAACACCAACAAATTCAACAACAGCCCCAACACTGAAAAACACCAACAAATTCAACAACAACCCCAACATTGAAAAACACCAACAAATTCAACAACAACCTCAACATTGAGAAACACCAACAAATTCAGCAACAACCTCAACATTGAAAATCAACAACAAATTCAACAACAACCCCAACACTGAAACAAACTAACAAATTCAACAACAACCCCAACACTGAAAAACACCAACAAATTAAACAACAACCTCAACATTGAAAAACAACAACAAATTCAACAACAACCCCAACACTGAAAAACACCAACAAACTCAACAACAACCCCAACACTGAAAAACACCAACAAATTCAACAACAACCCCAACACTGAAAAACACCAACAAATTCAACAACAACCCCAACACTGTAAAACACCAACAAATTCAACAACAACCCCAACACTGAAAAACACCAACAAATTCAGCAACCCCAACACTGAAAAACACCAACAAATTCAACAACAACCCCAACACTGAAAAACACCAACAAATTCAACAACAACCTCAACACTGAAACACACTAACAAATTCAACAACAACCTCAACATTGAAAAACACCAACAAATTCAACAACAACCTCAACACTGAAAAACACCAACAAATTCAACAACAACACCAACACTGAAAAACACCAACAAATTCAACAACCCCAACACTGAAAAACACCAACAAATTCAACAACAACCCCAACACTGAAAAACACCAACAAATTCAACAACAACCCCAACACTGAAAAACACCAACAAATTCAACAACGACCCCAACACTGAAAAACACCAACAAATTCAACTACAACCCCAACACTGAAAAACATCAACAAATTCTACACCAACCCCAACACTGAAAAACACCAACAAATTCAACAACAGCCCCAACACTGAAAAACACCAACAAATTCAACAACAACCCCAACACTGAACAACACCAACAAATTTAACAACAATCTCAACATTGAAAAACACCAACAAATTCAACAACAACCCCAACACTGAAAAACACCAACAAATTCAACAACAACCCCAACACTGAAAAACACCAACAAATTCAACAACAACCCCAACACTGAAAAACACCAACAAATTCAACAACGACCCCAACACTGAAAAACACCAACAAATTCAACAACAACCCCAACACTGAAAAACATCAACAAATTCTACACCAACCCCAACACTGAAAAACACCAACAAATTCAACAACAACCCCAACACTGAAAAACACCAACAAATTCAACAACAACCCCAACACTGAAAAACACCAACAAATTGAACAACAACCCCAACACTGAAAAACACCAACAAATTCAACAACAACCCCAACACTGAAAAACACCAACAAATTCAACAACAACCCCAACACTGTAAAACACCAACAAATTCAACAACAACCCCAACACTGAAAAACACCAACAAATTCAGCAACCCCAACACTGAAAAACACCAACAAATTCAACAACAACCCCAACACTGAAAAACACCAACAAATTCAACAACAACCTCAACACTGAAACACACTAACAAATTCAACAACAACCTCAACATTGAAAAACACCAACAAATTCAACAACAACCTCAACACTGAAAAACACCAACAAATTCAACAACAACACCAACACTGAAAAACACCAACAAATTCAACAACAACCCCAACACTGAAAAACACCAACAAATTCAACAACAACCCCAACACTGAAAAACACCAACAAATTCAACAACAACCCCAACACTGAAAAACACCAACAAATTCAACAACGACCCCAACACTGAAAAACACCAACAAATTCAACAACAACCCCAACACTGAAAAACATCAACAAATTCTACACCAACCCCAACACTGAAAAACACCAACAAATTCAACAACAGCCCCAACACTGAAAAACACCAACAAATTCAACAACAACCCCAACACTGAACAACGCCAACAAATTTAACAACAATCTCAACATTGAAAAACACCAACAAATTCAACAACAACCCCAACACTGAAAAACACCAACAAATTCAACAACAACCCCAACACTGAAAAACACCAACAAATTCAACAACAACCCCAACACTGAAAAACACCAACAAATTCAACAACAACCCCAAAATCGAAAAACCCCAAAAAATTCAACAACAATCTCAACATTGAAAAACACCAACAAATTCAACAACAACCCCAACACTGAACAACACCAACAAATTCAACAACAACCCCAACACTGAAAAACACCAACAAATTCAACAACAACCCCAACACTGAAAAACACCAACAAATTCAACAACAACCCCAACACTGAACAACACCAACAAATTTAACAACAATCTCAACATTGAAAAACACCAACAAATTCAACAACAACCCCAACACTGAAAAACACCAACAAATTCAACAACAACCCCAACACTGAAAAACACCAACAAATTCAACAACAACCCCAACACTGAAAAACACCAACAAATTCAACAACAACCCGAACACTGAAAAACACCAACAAATTCAACAACAACCCCACAATCGAAAAACACCAACAAATTCAACAACAATCTCAACATTGAAAAACACGAACAAATTCAACAACAACCCCAACACTTAAAAACACCAACAAATTCAACAACAACCCCAACACTGAAAAACACCAACAAATTCAACAACAACCCCAACACTGAAAAACACCAACAAATCCAACAACAACCCGAACACTGAAAAACACCAACAAATTCAACAACAACCCCAACACTGAACAACACCAACAAATTCAACAACAATCTCAACATTGAAAAACACCAACAAATTCAACAACAGCCCCAACACTGAAAAACACCAACAAATTCAACAACAACCCCAACATTGAAAAACACCAACAAATTCAACAACAACCTCAACATTGAGAAACACCAACAAATTCAGCAACAACCTCAACATTGAAAATCAACAACAAATTCAAGAACAACCCCAACACTGAAACAAACTAACAAATTCAACAACAACCCCAACACTGAAAAACACCAACAAATTCAACAACAACCTCAACATTGAAAAACAACAACAAATTCAACAACAACCCCAACACTGAAAAACACCAACAAACTCAACAACAACCCCAACACTGAAAAACACCAACAAATTCAACAACAACCCCAACACTGAAAAACACCAACAAATTCAACAACAACCCCAACACTGTAAAACACCAACAAATTCAACAACAACCCCAACACTGAAAAACACCAACAAATTCAGCAACCCCAACACTGAAAAACACCAACAAATTCAACAACAACCCCAACACTGAAAAACACCAACAAATTCAACAACAACCTCAACACTGAAACACACTAACAAATTCAACAACAACCTCAACATTGAAAAACACCAACAAATTCAACAACAACCTCAACACTGAAAAACACCAACAAATTCAACAACAACACCAACACTGAAAAACACCAACAAATTCAACAACAACCCCAACACTGAAAAACACCAACAAATTCAACAACAACCCCAACACTGAAAAACACCAACAAATTCAACAACAACCCCAACACTGAAAAACACCAACAAATTCAACAACGACCCCAACACTGAAAAACACCAACAAATTCAACAACAACCCCAACACTGAAAAACATCAACAAATTCTACACCAACCCCAACACTGAAAAACACCAACAAATTCAACAACAGCCCCAACACTGAAAAACACCAACAAATTCAACAACAACCCCAACACTGAACAACGCCAACAAATTTAACAACAATCTCAACATTGAAAAACACCAACAAATTCAACAACAACCCCAACACTGAAAAACACCAACAAATTCAACAACAACCCCAACACTGAAAAACACCAACAAATTCAACAACAACCCCAACACTGAAAAACACCAACAAATTCAACAACGACCACAACACTGAAAAACACCAACAAATTCAACAACAACCCCAACACTGAAAAACATCAACAAATTCTACACCAACCCCAACACTGAAAAACACCAACAAATTCAACAACAACCCCAACACTGAAAAACACCAACAAATTCAACAACAACCCCAACACTGAAAAACACCAACAAATTGAACAACAACCCCAACACTGAAAAACACCAACAAATTCAACAACAACCCCAACACTGAAAAACACCAACAAATTCAACAACAACCCCAAAATCGAAAAACACCAACAAATTCAACAACAATCTCAACATTGAAAAACACGAACAAATTCAACAACAACCCCAACACTGAAAAACACCAACAAATTCAACAACAACCCCAATACTGAAAAACACCAACAAATTCAACAACAACCCCAACACTGAAAAACACCAACAAATTCAACAACAACCCCAAAATAGAAAAACCCCAAAAAATTCAACAACAATCTCAACATTGAAAAACACCAACAAATTCAACAACAACCCCAACACTGAACAACACCAACAAATTCAACAACAACCCCAACACTGAAAAACACCAACAAATTCAACAACAACCCCAACACTGAAAAACACCAACAAATTCAACAACAACCCCAACACTGAACAACACCAACAAATTTAACAACAATCTCAACATTGAAAAACACCAACAAATTCAACAACAACCCCAACACTGAAAAACACCAACAAATTCAACAACAACCCCAACACTGAAAAACACCAACAAATTCAACAACAACCCCAACACTGAACAACACCAACAAATTCAACAACAACCCCAACACTGAAAAACACCAACAAATTCAAAAACAACCCCAACACTGAAAAACACAAACAAATTCAACAACAACCCCAACACTGTAAAACACCAACAAATTCAACAACAACCCCAACACTGAAAAACACCAACAAATTCAGCAACCCCAACACTGAAACACACCAACAAATTCAACAACAACCCCAACACTGAAAAACACCAACAAATTCAACAACAACCTCAACACTGAAACACACTAACAAATTCAACAACAACCTCAACATTGAAAAACACCAACAAATTCAACAACAACCTCAACACTGAAAAACACCAACAAATTCAACAACAACACCAACACTGAAAAACACCAACAAATTCAACAACAACCCCAACACTGAAAAACACCAACAAATTCAACAACAACCCCAACACTGAAAAACACCAACAAATTCAACAACAACCCCAACACTGAAAAACACCAACAAATTCAACAACGACCCCAACACTGAAAAACACCAACAAATTCAACAACAACCCCAACACTGAAAAACATCAACAAATTCTACACCAACCCCAACACTGAAAAACACCAACAAATTCAACAACAGCCCCAACACTGAAAAACACCAACAAATTCAACAACAACCCCAACACTGAACAACGCCAACAAATTTAACAACAATCTCAACATTGAAAAACACCAACAAATTCAACAACAACCCCAACACTGAAAAACACCAACAAATTCAACAACAACCCCAACACTGAAAAACACCAACAAATTCAACAACAACCCCAACACTGAAAAACACCAACAAATTCAACAACGACCACAACACTGAAAAACACCAACAAATTCAACAACAACCCCAACACTGAAAAACATCAACAAATTCTACTCCAACCCCAACACTGAAAAACACCAACAAATTCAACAACAACCCCAACACTGAAAAACACCAACAAATTCAACAACAACCCCAACACTGAAAAACACCAACAAATTGAACAACAACCCCAACACTGAAAAACACCAACAAATTCAACAACAACCCCAACACTGAAAAACACCAACAAATTCAACAACAACCCCAAAATCGAAAAACACCAACAAATTCAACAACAATCTCAACATTGAAAAACACGAACAAATTCAACAACAACCCCAACACTGAAAAACACCAACAAATTCAACAACAACCCCAATACTGAAAAACACCAACAAATTCAACAACAACCCCAACACTGAAAAACACCAACAAATTCAACAACAACCCCAAAATCGAAAAACCCCAAAAAATTCAACAACAATCTCAACATTGAAAAACACCAACAAATTCAACAACAACCCCAACACTGAACAACACCAACAAATTCAACAACAACCCCAACACTGAAAAACACCAACAAATTCAACAACAACCCCAACACTGAAAAACACCAACAAATTCAACAACAACCCCAACACTGAACAACACCAACAAATTTAACAACAATCTCAACATTGAAAAACACCAACAAATTCAACAACAACCCCAACACTGAAAAACACCAACAAATTCAACAACAACCCCAACACTGAAAAACACCAACAAATTCAACAACGACCCCAACACTGAAAAACACCAACAATTTCAACAACAACCACAACACTGAAAAACACCAACAAATTCAAAAACAACCCCAACACTGAAAAACACCTACAAATTCAACAACAACCCCAACACTGAAAAACACCAACAAATTCAACAACGACCCCAACACTGAAAAACACCAACAAATTCAACAACAACCCCAACACTGAAAAACAACAACAAATTCAACAACAACCCCAACACTGAAAAACACCAACAAACTCAACAACAACCCCAACACTGAAAAACACCAACAAATTCAACAACAACCTCAACATTGATTAACACTAACAAATTCAACAACAACCTCAACATTGAAAAACAACAACAAATTCAACAACCTCAACATTGAGAAACACCAACAAATTCAACAGCAACCCCAACACTGAAAAACACTAACAAATTCAACAACAGCCTGAACATTGAAAAACAACAACAAATTCAGCAACAACCTCAACATTGAAAAACAACAACAAATTCAACAACAACCCCAACACTGAAAAACAACAACCCCAACATTGAAAAACAACAACAAATTCAACAACAACCCCAACACTGAAAAACACCAACAAATTCAACAACAACCCCAACACTGAAAAACACCAACAAATTCAACAACAACCCCAACACTGAAAAACACCAACAAATTCAACAAAAACCCCAACACTGAAAAACACCAACAAATTCAACAACAACCCCAACACTGAAAAACACCAACAAATTCAACAACAACCCAAAATCGAAAAACACCAACAAATTCAACAACAATCTCAACATTGAAAAACACCAACAAATTCAACAACAACCCCAAAAGCGAGAGACACTACCAAATTCAACAACAATCTCAACATTGAAAGACACGAACAAATTCAACAACAACCCCAACAGTTAAAAACACCAACAAATTCAACAACAACCCCAACACTGAAAAACACCAACAAATTCAACAACAACCCCAACACTGAAAAACACCAACAAATTCAACAACAACCCAAAATCGAAAAACACCAACAAATTCAACAACAATCTCAACATTGAAAAACACCAACAAATTCAACAACAACCCCAAAATCGAGAGACACCAACAAATTCAACAACAATCTCAACATTGAAAAACACCAACAAATTCAACAACAACCCCAACACTGAAAAACACCAACAAATTCAACAACAACCCCAACACTGAAAAACACCAACAAATTCAACAACAACCCGGGTAATTATAGGCCGGTGAGCTTGACGTCCGTGGTGGGGAAGTTGTTGGATAAGATTCTTAAAGATAGGATGTATGCGCATTTAGAAAGGAATAAACTCATTAACGATAGTTCTCATGGTTTTGTGAGAGGGAGGTCATGCCTCACGAACCTGGTGGTGTTTTTTGAAGAAGTGACCAAAATGGTTGACGAAGGAAGGGCCGTGGATGTTGTCTATATGGACTTTAGTAAAGCATTTGACAAAGTCCCTCATGGTAGGCTAGTGAAAAAGGTTGGATCCCATGGGATAAAGGGGGAGGTGGCTAGATGGGTGGAGAACTGGCTTGGTCATAGAAGACAGAGGGTGGTAGTGGAAGGGTCTTTTTCCGGCTGGAGGCCTGTGACTAGTGGTGTTCCGCAGGGCTCTGTATTGGGACCTCTGCTGTTTGTGATTTATATAAATGATCTGGAAGAAGGAGTAACTGGGGTGATCAGTAAGTTTGCGGACGACACAAAACTGGCAGGACTTGCAGATAGTGAGGAACATTGTCAGAGGCTACAGAAGGATATAGATAGGCTGGAAATTTGGGCAAGGAAATGGCAGATGGAGTTCAATCCTGATAAATGCGAAGTGATGCATTTTGGTGGGAATAATGTAGGGAGGAGCTACACGATAAATGGAAGAACCATAAAGGGTGTAGAGACGCAGAGGGACCTGGGTGTGCAAGTCCACAGATCTTTGAAGGTGACGTCACAGGTGGAGAAGGTGGTGAAGAAGGCATATGGCATGCTTGCCTTTATAGGACGGGGCATAGAGTATAAAAGTTGGGGTCTGATGTTGCAGATGTATAGAACGTTGGTTCGGCCGCATTTGGAATACTGCGTCCAGTTCTGGTCGCCACACTACCAGAAGGACGTGGAGGCTTTGGAGAGAGTACAGAGGAGGTTTACCAGGATGTTGCCTGGTATGGAGGGGCTTGGTTATGAGGAGAGATTGGGGAAACTGGGGTTGTTCTCCTTGGAAAGACGGAGGATGAGGGGAGACTTAATAGAGGTGTATAAAATTATGAAAGGCATAGATAGGGTGAACGGTGGGAAGCTTTTCCCCGGGTCGGTGGTGACGTTCACGAGGGGTCATAGGTTCAAGGTGAAGGGGGGGAGGTTTAACACAGATATCAGAAGGACATATTTCACACAGAGGGTCGTGGGGGCCTGGAATGTGTTGCCGGGCAAGGTGGTGGAGGCGGACACACTGGGAACGTTTAAGACTTATCTAGACAGCTATATGAACGGAGTGGGAATGGAGGGATACAAAAGAGTGGTCTAGTTTGGACCAGGGAGCGGCGCGGGCTAATTGTTCCTGGTTTCTCGTTTCAAGGCTTCATTCTATGATCATCTTGCTGGTGCCAGTACAGAGTGAGACTGCGGATAGTTGGGAACCTGTCTCGGGGGCAGGGAATTCATATGGTGTTCGTGGAAGTGGAAATGACTAGGGTTGGGAAGCATTTTCCGATCGGGGCCATTGTGATCTCCTGGACTCGTTTCGATCGCCTCAGGGGGTCGGAGAGGAATTTCCCAGATTTTTTTCCCCCATATTGGCCCTGGGGTTTTCACTCTGGGTTTTCGCCTCTCCCTGGAGATCACATGGTCTGGAATGGGGGGGTGGGGGTGAGTTAATAGGTTGTAATGAACAAAGCATCGTAGCTGTGAGGGACAGCTCGGTGGATAGGATATTGGTATGTAGATAGGCTGGAAAATTGGGCGGGGATCCTGGATTCAGGATTCAATCCTGGACCGGGGAGTGGCGCGGGCTTGGAGGGCCGAAGGGCCTGTTCCTGTGCTGTATTGTTCTTTGTTCTTTGGTTGAGTTCTTTGAAAATGTGACCAAACACATTGACGAAGGAAGAGCGGTGGATGTGGTCTATATGGACTTCAGCAAGGCGTTCGATAAGGTCCCCCATGCAAGACTTCTTGAGAAAGTGAGAGGGCATGGGATCCAAGGGGCTGTTGCCTTGTGGATCCAGAACTGGCTTGCCTGCAGAAGGCAGAGAGTGGCTGTGGAGGGGTCTTTCTCTGCATGGAGGTCAGTGACCAGTGGAGTGCCCCAGGGATCTGTTCTGGGACCCTTGCTGTTTGTCATTTTCATAAATGACCTGGATGAGGAAGTGGAGGGATGGGTTGGTAAGTTTGCTGACGACACCAAGGTAGGTGGTGTTGTGGATAGTTTGGAGGGATGTCAGAAGTTGCAGCGAGACATAGATAGAATGCAAGACTGGGCGGAGAAGTGGCAGATGGACTTCAACCCGGATAAGTGTGTAGTGATCCATTTTGGCAGATCCAATGGGATGAAGCAGCAGTATAATATGAAGGGTACCATTCTTAGCAGTGTAGAGGATCAGAAGGACCTTGGGGTCCGGGTCCATAGGACTCTTAAATCGGCCTCGCAGGTGGAGGATGCGGTCAAGAAGGCGTACGGCGTACTAGCCTTCATTAATCGAGGGATTGAGTTTAGGAGTCGGGAGATAATGCTGCAGCTTTATAGGACCCTGGTTAGACCCCACTTGGAGTACTGCGCGCAGTTCTGGTCACCTCATTACAGGAAAGATGTTGAAGCCATTGAAAGGGTGCAGAGGAGATTTACAAGGATGTTGCCTGGATTGGGGGGCATGCCTTATGAGGATAGGTTGAGGGAGCTTGGTCTCTTCTCCCTGGAGAGACGAAGGATGAGAGGTGACCTGATAGAGGTTTACAAGATGTTGAGAGGTCTGGATAGGGTAGACTCTCAGAGGCTATTTCCAAGGGCTGAAATGGTTGCTACGAGAGGACACCGGTTTAAGGTGCTGGGGGGTAGGTACAGAGGAGATGTCAGGGGTAAGTTTTTCACTCAGAGGGTGGTGGGTGAGTGGAATCGGCTGACGTCGGTGGTGGTGGAGGCAAACTCGTTGGGGTCATTTAAGAGAGTTCTGGATGAGTACATGGGATTTAATGGGATTGAGGGCTATAGATAGGCCTAGAGGTAGGGATATGATCAGCGCAACTTGTGGGCCGAAGGGCCTGTTAGTGCTGTGGCTTTCTATGTTCTAACCCCAACACTGGAAAACACCAACAAATTCAACAACAACCCCAACACTGAAAAACACCAACAAATTCAACAACAACCCCAACACTGAACAACACCAACAAATTCAACAACAATCTCAACATTGAAAAACACCAACAAATTCAACAACAACCCCAACACTGAAAAACACCAAAAAATTCAACAACAACCCCAACACTGAAAAACACCAACAAATTCAACAGCCTCAACATTGAAAAACACCCACAAATTCAGCAACAACCTCAACATTGAAAAACAACAACAAATTCAACAACAACCCCAACACTGAAAAACACCAACAAATTCAACAACAACCCCAACACTGAAAAACACCAACAAATTCCACAACAACACTAACACTGAAAAACACCAACAAATTCAACAACAACCTCAACACTGAAAAACACCAACAAATTCAACAACAACCTCAACACTGAAAAACACTAACAAATTCAGCAACAACCCCAACACTGAAACACACCAACAAATTCAACAACAACCCCAAAATCGAAAAACACCAACAAATTCAACAACAATCTCAACATTGAAAAACACCAACAAATTCAACAACAACCCCAGCACTGAAAAACACCAACAAATTCAACAACAACCCCAACACTGAAAAACACCAACAAATTCAACAACAACCTCAACATTGAGAAACACCAACAAATTCAACAACAACCCCAACACTGAAAAACACTAACAAATTCAACAACAACCCCAACACTGAAAAACACCAACAAATTCAACAACAACCCCAACACTGAAACACACCAACAAATTCAACAACAACCCCAAAATCGAAAAACACCAACAAATTCAACAACAATCTCAACATTGAAAAACACCAACAAATTCAACAACAACCCCAGCACTGAAAAACACCAACAAATTCAACAACAACCCCAACACTGAAAAACACCAACAAATTCAACAACAACCTCAACATTGAGAAACACCAACAAATTCAACAACAACCCCAACACTGAAAAACACTAACAAATTCAACAACAACCCCAACACTGAAAAACACCAACAAATTCAACAACAACCTCAACATTGAAAAACAACAACAAATTCATCAACAACCCCAACACTGAAAAACACTAACAAATTCAACAACAACCCCAACACTGAAAAATACCAACAAATTCAACAACAACCACAACATTGAAAAACAACAACAAATTCAGCAACAATCTCAACATTGAAAAACACCAACAAATTCAACAACAACCCCAAAACTGAAAAATACCAACAAATTCAACAACAACCCAAACACTGAAAAACACCAACAAATTCAACAACAACCCCAACATTGAAAAACACCAACAAATTCAACAACAGCCTCAACATTGAAAAACCCCAGCAAATTCAACAACAACCCCAACACTGAAAAACACCAACAAATTCAACAACCCCAACACTGAAAAACACCAACAAATTCAACAACAACCCCAACACTGAAAAACACCAACAAATCCAACAACAACCCCAACACTGAACAACACCAACAAATTCAACAACAACCTCAACATTGAAAATCAACAACAAATTCAACAACAACCCCAACACTGAAACAAACTAACAAATTCAACAACAACCCCAACACTGAAAAACACCAACAAATTCAACAACAACCTCAACATTGAAAAACAACAACAAATTCAACAACAACCCCGACACTGAAAAACACCAACAAACTCAACAACAACCCCAACACTGAAAAACACCAACAAATTCAACAACAACCCCAACACTGAAAAACACCAACAAATTCAACAACAACCCCAACACTGTAAAACACCAACAAATTCAACAACAACCCCAACACTGAAAAACACCAACAAATTCAGCAACCCCAACACTGAAAAACACCAACAAATTCAACAACAACCCCAACACTGAAAAACACCAACAAATTCAACAACAACCTCAACACTGAAACACACTAACAAATTCAACAACAACCACAACATTGAAAAACACCAACAAATTCAACAACAACCTCAACACTGAAAAACACCAACAAATTCAACAACAACACCAACACTGAAAAACACCAACAAATTCAACAACCCCAACACTGAAAAACACCAACAAATTCAACAACAACCCCAATACTGAAAAACACCAACAAATTCAACAACAACCCCAACACTGAAAAACACCAACAAATTCAACAACGACCCCAACACTGAAAAACACCAACAAATTCAACAACAACCCCAACACTGAAAAACATCAACAAATTCTACACCAACCCCAACACTGAAAAAAAGCAACAAATTCAACAACAGCCCCAACACTGAAAAACACCAACAAATTCAACAACAACCCCAACACTGAACAACACCAACAAATTTAACAACAATCTCAACATTGAAAAACACCAAAAAATTCAACAACAACCCCAACACTGAAAAACACCAACAAATTCAACAACAACCCCAACACTGAAAAACACCAACAAATTCAACAACAACCCCAACACTGAAAAACACCAACAAATTCAACAACGACCCCAACACTGAAAAACACCAACAAATTCAACAACAACCCCAACACTGAAAAACACCAACAAATTCAACAACAACCCCAACACTGAAAAACACCAACAAATTCAACAACAACCGCAACACTGAACAACACCAACAAATTCAACAACAATCTCAACATTGAAAAACACCAACAAATTCAACAACAACCCCAACACTGAAAAACACCAACAAATTCAACAACAACACCAACACTGAAAAACACCAACAAATTCAACAACAGCCCCAACACCGAAAAACACCAACAAATTCAACAACAACCCCAAAATCGAAAAACACCAACAAATTCAACAACAACGCCAACACTGAAAAACACCAACAAATTCAGCAACAACCCCAACACTGAAAAACACCAACAAATTCAGCAACAACCCCAACACTGAAACAAACTAACAAATTCAACAACAACCCAACACTTAAAAACACCAACAAATTCAACAACGACCCCAACACTGAAAAACAACAAATTCAACAACAACCCCAACACTGAAAAACACCAACAAATTCAACAACAACCTCAACATTGAAAAACAACAACAAATTCAACAACAACCCCAACACTGAAAAACACCAACAAACTCAACAACAACCCCAACACTGAAAAACACCAACAAATTCAACAACAACCCCAACACTGAAAAACACCAACAAATTCAACAACAGCTCCAACAGTGTAAAACACCAACAAATTCAACAACAACCCCAACACTGAAAAACACCAACAAATTCAGCAACCCCAACACTGAAAAACACCAACAAATTCAACAACAACCCCAACACTGAAAAACACCAACAAATTCAACAACAACCCCAAAATCGAAAAACACCAACAAATTCAACAACAACCCCAACATTGAAAAACACCAACAAATTCAGCAACATCCCCAACACTGAAAAACACCAACAAATTCAACAACAACCCCAACACTGAAAAACACTAACAAATTCAACAGCCTCAACATTGAAAAACACCAACAAATTCAGCAACAATCTCAACATTGAAAAACAACAACAAATTCAACAACAACCCCAACACTGAAACAAACTAACAAATTCAACAACAACCCCAACACTTAAAAACACCAACAAATTCAACAACAACCCCAACACTGAAAAACAACAACAAATTCAACAACAACCCCAACACTGAAAAACACCAACAAACTCAACAACAACCCCAACACTGAAAAACACCAACAAATTCAACAACAACCCCAACACTGAAAAACACCAACAAATTCAACAACAACTCCAACACTGTAAAACACCAACAAATTCAACAACAACCCCAACACTGAAAAACACCAACAAATTCAGCAACCCCAACACTGAAAAACACCAACAAATTCAACAACAACCCCAACACTGAAAAACACCAACAAATTCAACAACAACCCCAACACTGAAAAACACCAACAAATTCAACAACAACCCCAACACTGAAAAACACCAACAAATTCAACAACCCCAACACTGAAAAACACCAACAAATTCAAAAACAACCCCAACACTGAAAAACACCAACAAATTCAACAACAACCCCAACACTGAAAAACAAAAACAAATTCAACAACAACCCCAACAGTTAAAAACACCAACAAATTCAACAACGACCCCAACACTGAAAAACACCCACAAATTCAACAACAACCCCAACACTGAAAAACAACAACAAATTCAACAACAACCCCAACACTGAAAAACACCAACAAATTCAACAACAACCTCAACATTGATTAACACTAACAAATTCAACAACAACCTCAACATTGAAAAACACCAACAAATTCAACAACAATCTCAACATTGAAAAACACCAACAAATTCAACAACAGCCCCAACACTGAAAAACACCAACAAATTCAACAACAACCCCAACATTGAGAAACACCAACAAATTCAACAACAACCTCAACATTGAGAAACACCAACAAATTCAGCAACAACCTCAACATTGAAAATCAACAACAAATTCAACAACAACCCCAACACTGAAACAAACTAACAAATTCAACAACAACCCCAACACTGAACAACACCAACAAATTCAACAACAACCCCAACACTGAAAAACACCAACAAATTCAACAACAACCCCAACACTGAAAAACACCAACAAATTCAACAACAACCCCAACACTGAACAACACCAACAAATTTAACAACAATCTCAACATTGAAAAACACCAACAAATTCAACAACAACCCCAACACTGAAAAACACCAACAAATTCAACAACAACCCCAACACTGAAAAACACCAACAAATTCAACAACGACCCCAACACTGAAAAACACCAACAAATTCAACAACAACCCCAACACTGAAAAACACCAACAAATTCAACAACAACCCCAACACTGAAAAACACCTACAAATTCAACAACAACCCCAACAGTTAAAAACACCAACAAATTCAACAACGACCCCAACACTGAAAAACACCCACAAATTCAACAACAACCCCAACACTGAAAAACAACAACAAATTCAACAACAACCCCAACACTGAAAAACACCAACAAATTCAACAACAACCTCAACATTGATTAACACTAACAAATTCAACAACAACCTCAACATTGAAAAACAACAACAAATTCAACAACCTCAACATTGAGAAACACCAACAAATTCAACAGCAACCCCAACACTGAAAAACACTAACAAATTCAACAACAGCCTGAACATTGAAAAACAACAACAAATTCAGCAACAACCTCAACATTGAAAAACAACAACAAATTCAACAACAACCCCAACACTGAAAAACAACAACCCCAACATTGAAAAACAACAACAAATTCAACAACAACCCCAACACTGAAAAACACCAACAGATTCAACAACAGCCCCAACACTGAAAAACACCAACAAATTCAACAACAACCCCAACACTGAAAAACACCAACAAATTCAACAAAAACCCCAACACTGAAAAACACCAACAAATTCAACAACAACCCCAACACTGAAAAACACCAACAAATGCAACAACAACCCAAAATCGAAAAACACCAACAAATTCAACAACAATCTCAACATTGAAAAACACCAACAAATTCAACAACAACCCCAACACTGAAAAACACCAACAAATTCAACAACAACCCCAACACTGAAAAACACCAACAAATTCAACAACAACCCGAACACTGAAAAACACCAACAAATTCAACAACAACCCCAAAATCGAAAAACACCAACAAATTCAACAACAATCTCAACATTGAAAGACACGAACAAATTCAACAACAACCCCAACAGTTAAAAACACCAACAAATTCAACAACAACCCCAACACTGAAAAACACCAACAAATTCAACAACAACCCCAACACTGAAAAACACCAACAAATTCAACAACAACCCAAAATCGAAAAACACCAACAAATTCAACAACAATCTCAACATTGAAAAACACCAACAAATTCAACAACAACCCCAAAATCGAGAGACACCAACAAATTCAACAACAATCTCAACATTGAAAAACACCAACAAATTCAACAACAACCCCAACACTGAAAAACACCAACAAATTCAACAACAACCCCAACACTGAAAAACACCAACAAATTCAACAACAACCCGGGTAATTATAGGCCGGTGAGCTTGACGTCCGTGGTGGGGAAGTTGTTGGATAAGATTCTTAAAGATAGGATGTATGCGCATTTAGAAAGGAATAAACTCATTAACGATAGTTCTCATGGTTTTGTGAGAGGGAGGTCATGCCTCACGAACCTGGTGGTGTTTTTTGAAGAAGTGACCAAAATGGTTGACGAAGGAAGGGCCGTGGATGTTGTCTATATGGACTTTAGTAAAGCATTTGACAAAGTCCCTCATGGTAGGCTAGTGAAAAAGGTTGGATCCCATGGGATAAAGGGGGAGGTGGCTAGATGGGTGGAGAACTGGCTTGGTCATAGAAGACAGAGGGTGGTAGTGGAAGGGTCTTTTTCCGGCTGGAGGCCTGTGACTAGTGGTGTTCCGCAGGGCTCTGTATTGGGACCTCTGCTGTTTGTGATTTATATAAATGATCTGGAAGAAGGAGTAACTGGGGTGATCAGTAAGTTTGCGGACGACACAAAACTGGCAGGACTTGCAGATAGTGAGGAACATTGTCAGAGGCTACAGAAGGATATAGATAGGCTGGAAATTTGGGCAAGGAAATGGCAGATGGAGTTCAATCCTGATAAATGCGAAGTGATGCATTTTGGTGGGAATAATGTAGGGAGGAGCTACACGATAAATGGAAGAACCATAAAGGGTGTAGAGACGCAGAGGGACCTGGGTGTGCAAGTCCACAGATCTTTGAAGGTGATGTCACAGGTGGAGAAGGTGGTGAAGAAGGCATATGGCATGCTTGCCTTTATAGGACGGGGCATAGAGTATAAAAGTTGGGGTCTGATGTTGCAGATGTATAGAACGTTGGTTCGGCCGCATTTGGAATACTGCGTCCAGTTCTGGTCGCCACACTACCAGAAGGACGTGGAGGCTTTGGAGAGAGTACAGAGGAGGTTTACCAGGATGTTGCCTGGTATGGAGGGGCTTGGTTATGAGGAGAGATTGGGGAAACTGGGGTTGTTCTCCTTGGAAAGACGGAGGATGAGGGGAGACTTAATAGAGGTGTATAAAATTATGAAAGGCATAGATAGGGTGAACGGTGGGAAGCTTTTCCCCGGGTCGGTGGTGACGTTCACGAGGGGTCATAGGTTCAAGGTGAAGGGGGGGAGGTTTAACACAGATATCAGAAGGACATATTTCACACAGAGGGTCGTGGGGGCCTGGAATGTGTTGCCGGGCAAGGTGGTGGAGGCGGACACACTGGGAACGTTTAAGACTTATCTAGACAGCTATATGAACGGAGTGGGAATGGAGGGATACAAAAGAGTGGTCTAGTTTGGACCAGGGAGCGGCGCGGGCTAATTGTTCCTGGTTTCTCGTTTCAAGGCTTCATTCTATGATCATCTTGCTGGTGCCAGTACAGAGTGAGACTGCGGATAGTTGGGAACCTGTCTCGGGGGCAGGGAATTCATATGGTGTTCGTGGAAGTGGAAATGACTAGGGTTGGGAAGCATTTTCCGATCGGGGCCATTGTGATCTCCTGGACTCGTTTCGATCGCCTCAGGGGGTCGGAGAGGAATTTCCCAGATTTTTTTCCCCCATATTGGCCCTGGGGTTTTCACTCTGGGTTTTCGCCTCTCCCTGGAGATCACATGGTCTGGAATGGGGGGGTGGGGGTGAGTTAATAGGTTGTAATGAACAAAGCATCGTAGCTGTGAGGGACAGCTCGGTGGATAGGATATTGGTATGTAGATAGGCTGGAAAATTGGGCGGGGATCCTGGATTCAGGATTCAATCCTGGACCGGGGAGCGGCGCGGGCTTGGAGGGCCGAAGGGCCTGTTCCTGTGCTGTATTGTTCTTTGTTCTTTGGTTGAGTTCTTTGAAAATGTGACCAAACACATTGACGAAGGAAGAGCGGTGGATGTGGTCTATATGGACTTCAGCAAGGCGTTCGATAAGGTCCCCCATGCAAGACTTCTTGAGAAAGTGAGAGGGCATGGGATCCAAGGGGCTGTTGCCTTGTGGATCCAGAACTGGCTTGCCTGCAGAAGGCAGAGAGTGGCTGTGGAGGGGTCTTTCTCTGCATGGAGGTCAGTGACCAGTGGAGTGCCCCAGGGATCTGTTCTGGGACCCTTGCTGTTTGTCATTTTCATAAATGACCTGGATGAGGAAGTGGAGGGATGGGTTGGTAAGTTTGCTGACGACACCAAGGTAGGTGGTGTTGTGGATAGTTTGGAGGGATGTCAGAAGTTGCAGCGAGACATAGATAGAATGCAAGACTGGGCGGAGAAGTGGCAGATGGACTTCAACCCGGATAAGTGTGTAGTGATCCATTTTGGCAGATCCAATGGGATGAAGCAGCAGTATAATATGAAGGGTACCATTCTTAGCAGTGTAGAGGATCAGAAGGACCTTGGGGTCCGGGTCCATAGGACTCTTAAATCGGCCTCGCAGGTGGAGGATGCGGTCAAGAAGGCGTACGGCGTACTAGCCTTCATTAATCGAGGGATTGAGTTTAGGAGTCGGGAGATAATGCTGCAGCTTTATAGGACCCTGGTTAGACCCCACTTGGAGTACTGCGCGCAGTTCTGGTCACCTCATTACAGGAAAGATGTTGAAGCCATTGAAAGGGTGCAGAGGAGATTTACAAGGATGTTGCCTGGATTGGGGGGCATGCCTTATGAGGATAGGTTGAGGGAGCTTGGTCTCTTCTCCCTGGAGAGACGAAGGATGAGAGGTGACCTGATAGAGGTTTACAAGATGTTGAGAGGTCTGGATAGGGTAGACTCTCAGAGGCTATTTCCAAGGGCTGAAATGGTTGCTACGAGAGGACACCGGTTTAAGGTGCTGGGGGGTAGGTACAGAGGAGATGTCAGGGGTAAGTTTTTCACTCAGAGGGTGGTGGGTGAGTGGAATCGGCTGACGTCGGTGGTGGTGGAGGCAAACTCGTTGGGGTCATTTAAGAGAGTTCTGGATGAGTACATGGGATTTAATGGGATTGAGGGCTATAGATAGGCCTAGAGGTAGGGATATGATCAGCGCAACTTGTGGGCCGAAGGGCCTGTTAGTGCTGTGGCTTTCTATGTTCTAACCCCAACACTGGAAAACACCAACAAATTCAACAACAACCCCAACACTGAAAAACACCAACAAATTCAACAACAACCCCAACACTGAACAACACCAACAAATTCAACAACAATCTCAACATTGAAAAACACCAACAAATTCAACAACAACCCCAACACTGAAAAACACCAAAAAATTCAACAACAACCCCAACACTGAAAAACACCAACAAATTCAACAGCCTCAACATTGAAAAACACCCACAAATTCAGCAACAACCTCAACATTGAAAAACAACAACAAATTCAACAACAACCCCAACACTGAAAAACACCAACAAATTCAACAACAACCCCAACACTGAAAAACACCAACAAATTCCACAACAACACTAACACTGAAAAACACCAACAAATTCAACAACAACCTCAACACTGAAAAACACCAACAAATTCAACAACAACCTCAACACTGAAAAACACTAACAAATTCAGCAACAACCCCAACACTGAAACACACCAACAAATTCAACAACAACCCCAAAATCGAAAAACACCAACAAATTCAACAACAATCTCAACATTGAAAAACACCAACAAATTCAACAACAACCCCAACACTGAAAAACACCAACAAATTCAACAACAACCCCAACACTGAAAAACACCAACAAATTCAACAACAACCCAAAATCGAAAAACACCAACAAATTCAACAACAATCTCAACATTGAAAAACACCAACAAATTCAACAACAACCCCAAAATCGAGAGACACCAACAAATTCAACAACAATCTCAACATTGAAAAACACCAACAAATTCAACAACAACCCCAACACTGAAAAACACCAACAAATTCAACAACAACCCCAACACTGAAAAACACCAACAAATTCAACAACAACCCGGGTAATTATAGGCCGGTGAGCTTGACGTCCGTGGTGGGGAAGTTGTTGGATAAGATTCTTAAAGATAGGATGTATGCGCATTTAGAAAGGAATAAACTCATTAACGATAGTTCTCATGGTTTTGTGAGAGGGAGGTCATGCCTCACGAACCTGGTGGTGTTTTTTGAAGAAGTGACCAAAATGGTTGACGAAGGAAGGGCCGTGGATGTTGTCTATATGGACTTTAGTAAAGCATTTGACAAAGTCCCTCATGGTAGGCTAGTGAAAAAGGTTGGATCCCATGGGATAAAGGGGGAGGTGGCTAGATGGGTGGAGAACTGGCTTGGTCATAGAAGACAGAGGGTGGTAGTGGAAGGGTCTTTTTCCGGCTGGAGGCCTGTGACTAGTGGTGTTCCGCAGGGCTCTGTATTGGGACCTCTGCTGTTTGTGATTTATATAAATGATCTGGAAGAAGGAGTAACTGGGGTGATCAGTAAGTTTGCGGACGACACAAAACTGGCAGGACTTGCAGATAGTGAGGAACATTGTCAGAGGCTACAGAAGGATATAGATAGGCTGGAAATTTGGGCAAGGAAATGGCAGATGGAGTTCAATCCTGATAAATGCGAAGTGATGCATTTTGGTGGGAATAATGTAGGGAGGAGCTACACGATAAATGGAAGAACCATAAAGGGTGTAGAGACGCAGAGGGACCTGGGTGTGCAAGTCCACAGATCTTTGAAGGTGACGTCACAGGTGGAGAAGGTGGTGAAGAAGGCATATGGCATGCTTGCCTTTATAGGACGGGGCATAGAGTATAAAAGTTGGGGTCTGATGTTGCAGATGTATAGAACGTTGGTTCGGCCGCATTTGGAATACTGCGTCCAGTTCTGGTCGCCACACTACCAGAAGGACGTGGAGGCTTTGGAGAGAGTACAGAGGAGGTTTACCAGGATGTTGCCTGGTATGGAGGGGCTTGGTTATGAGGAGAGATTGGGGAAACTGGGGTTGTTCTCCTTGGAAAGACGGAGGATGAGGGGAGACTTAATAGAGGTGTATAAAATTATGAAAGGCATAGATAGGGTGAACGGTGGGAAGCTTTTCCCCGGGTCGGTGGTGACGTTCACGAGGGGTCATAGGTTCAAGGTGAAGGGGGGGAGGTTTAACACAGATATCAGAAGGACATATTTCACACAGAGGGTCGTGGGGGCCTGGAATGTGTTGCCGGGCAAGGTGGTGGAGGCGGACACACTGGGAACGTTTAAGACTTATCTAGACAGCTATATGAACGGAGTGGGAATGGAGGGATACAAAAGAGTGGTCTAGTTTGGACCAGGGAGCGGCGCGGGCTAATTGTTCCTGGTTTCTCGTTTCAAGGCTTCATTCTATGATCATCTTGCTGGTGCCAGTACAGAGTGAGACTGCGGATAGTTGGGAACCTGTCTCGGGGGCAGGGAATTCATATGGTGTTCGTGGAAGTGGAAATGACTAGGGTTGGGAAGCATTTTCCGATCGGGGCCATTGTGATCTCCTGGACTCGTTTCGATCGCCTCAGGGGGTCGGAGAGGAATTTCCCAGATTTTTTTCCCCCATATTGGCCCTGGGGTTTTCACTCTGGGTTTTCGCCTCTCCCTGGAGATCACATGGTCTGGAATGGGGGGGTGGGGGTGAGTTAATAGGTTGTAATGAACAAAGCATCGTAGCTGTGAGGGACAGCTCGGTGGATAGGATATTGGTATGTAGATAGGCTGGAAAATTGGGCGGGGATCCTGGATTCAGGATTCAATCCTGGACCGGGGAGTGGCGCGGGCTTGGAGGGCCGAAGGGCCTGTTCCTGTGCTGTATTGTTCTTTGTTCTTTGGTTGAGTTCTTTGAAAATGTGACCAAACACATTGACGAAGGAAGAGCGGTGGATGTGGTCTATATGGACTTCAGCAAGGCGTTCGATAAGGTCCCCCATGCAAGACTTCTTGAGAAAGTGAGAGGGCATGGGATCCAAGGGGCTGTTGCCTTGTGGATCCAGAACTGGCTTGCCTGCAGAAGGCAGAGAGTGGCTGTGGAGGGGTCTTTCTCTGCATGGAGGTCAGTGACCAGTGGAGTGCCCCAGGGATCTGTTCTGGGACCCTTGCTGTTTGTCATTTTCATAAATGACCTGGATGAGGAAGTGGAGGGATGGGTTGGTAAGTTTGCTGACGACACCAAGGTAGGTGGTGTTGTGGATAGTTTGGAGGGATGTCAGAAGTTGCAGCGAGACATAGATAGAATGCAAGACTGGGCGGAGAAGTGGCAGATGGACTTCAACCCGGATAAGTGTGTAGTGATCCATTTTGGCAGATCCAATGGGATGAAGCAGCAGTATAATATGAAGGGTACCATTCTTAGCAGTGTAGAGGATCAGAAGGACCTTGGGGTCCGGGTCCATAGGACTCTTAAATCGGCCTCGCAGGTGGAGGATGCGGTCAAGAAGGCGTACGGCGTACTAGCCTTCATTAATCGAGGGATTGAGTTTAGGAGTCGGGAGATAATGCTGCAGCTTTATAGGACCCTGGTTAGACCCCACTTGGAGTACTGCGCGCAGTTCTGGTCACCTCATTACAGGAAAGATGTTGAAGCCATTGAAAGGGTGCAGAGGAGATTTACAAGGATGTTGCCTGGATTGGGGGGCATGCCTTATGAGGATAGGTTGAGGGAGCTTGGTCTCTTCTCCCTGGAGAGACGAAGGATGAGAGGTGACCTGATAGAGGTTTACAAGATGTTGAGAGGTCTGGATAGGGTAGACTCTCAGAGGCTATTTCCAAGGGCTGAAATGGTTGCTACGAGAGGACACCGGTTTAAGGTGCTGGGGGGTAGGTACAGAGGAGATGTCAGGGGTAAGTTTTTCACTCAGAGGGTGGTGGGTGAGTGGAATCGGCTGACGTCGGTGGTGGTGGAGGCAAACTCGTTGGGGTCATTTAAGAGAGTTCTGGATGAGTACATGGGATTTAATGGGATTGAGGGCTATAGATAGGCCTAGAGGTAGGGATATGATCAGCGCAACTTGTGGGCCGAAGGGCCTGTTAGTGCTGTGGCTTTCTATGTTCTAACCCCAACACTGGAAAACACCAACAAATTCAACAACAACCCCAACACTGAAAAACACCAACAAATTCAACAACAACCCCAACACTGAACAACACCAACAAATTCAACAACAATCTCAACATTGAAAAACACCAACAAATTCAACAACAACCCCAACACTGAAAAACACCAAAAAATTCAACAACAACCCCAACACTGAAAAACACCAACAAATTCAACAGCCTCAACATTGAAAAACACCCACAAATTCAGCAACAACCTCAACATTGAAAAACAACAACAAATTCAACAACAACCCCAACACTGAAAAACACCAACAAATTCAACAACAACCCCAACACTGAAAAACACCAACAAATTCCACAACAACACTAACACTGAAAAACACCAACAAATTCAACAACAACCTCAACACTGAAAAACACCAACAAATTCAACAACAACCTCAACACTGAAAAACACTAACAAATTCAGCAACAACCCCAACACTGAAACACACCAACAAATTCAACAACAACCCCAAAATCGAAAAACACCAACAAATTCAACAACAATCTCAACATTGAAAAACACCAACAAATTCAACAACAACCCCAGCACTGAAAAACACCAACAAATTCAACAACAACCCCAACACTGAAAAACACCAACAAATTCAACAACAACCTCAACATTGAGAAACACCAACAAATTCAACAACAACCCCAACACTGAAAAACACTAACAAATTCAACAACAACCCCAACACTGAAAAACACCAACAAATTCAACAACAACCCCAACACTGAAACACACCAACAAATTCAACAACAACCCCAAAATCGAAAAACACCAACAAATTCAACAACAATCTCAACATTGAAAAACACCAACAAATTCAACAACAACCCCAGCACTGAAAAACACCAACAAATTCAACAACAACCCCAACACTGAAAAACACCAACAAATTCAACAACAACCTCAACATTGAGAAACACCAACAAATTCAACAACAACCCCAACACTGAAAAACACTAACAAATTCAACAACAACCCCAACACTGAAAAACACCAACAAATTCAACAACAACCTCAACATTGAAAAACAACAACAAATTCATCAACAACCCCAACACTGAAAAACACTAACAAATTCAACAACAACCCCAACACTGAAAAATACCAACAAATTCAACAACAACCACAACATTGAAAAACAACAACAAATTCAGCAACAATCTCAACATTGAAAAACACCAACAAATTCAACAACAACCCCAAAACTGAAAAATACCAACAAATTCAACAACAACCCAAACACTGAAAAACACCAACAAATTCAACAACAACCCCAACATTGAAAAACACCAACAAATTCAACAACAGCCTCAACATTGAAAAACCCCAGCAAATTCAACAACAACCCCAACACTGAAAAACACCAACAAATTCAACAACCCCAACACTGAAAAACACCAACAAATTCAACAACAACCCCAACACTGAAAAACACCAACAAATCCAACAACAACCCCAACACTGAACAACACCAACAAATTCAACAACAACCTCAACATTGAAAATCAACAACAAATTCAACAACAACCCCAACACTGAAACAAACTAACAAATTCAACAACAACCCCAACACTGAAAAACACCAACAAATTCAACAACAACCTCAACATTGAAAAACAACAACAAATTCAACAACAACCCCGACACTGAAAAACACCAACAAACTCAACAACAACCCCAACACTGAAAAACACCAACAAATTCAACAACAACCCCAACACTGAAAAACACCAACAAATTCAACAACAACCCCAACACTGTAAAACACCAACAAATTCAACAACAACCCCAACACTGAAAAACACCAACAAATTCAGCAACCCCAACACTGAAAAACACCAACAAATTCAACAACAACCCCAACACTGAAAAACACCAACAAATTCAACAACAACCTCAACACTGAAACACACTAACAAATTCAACAACAACCACAACATTGAAAAACACCAACAAATTCAACAACAACCTCAACACTGAAAAACACCAACAAATTCAACAACAACACCAACACTGAAAAACACCAACAAATTCAACAACCCCAACACTGAAAAACACCAACAAATTCAACAACAACCCCAATACTGAAAAACACCAACAAATTCAACAACAACCCCAACACTGAAAAACACCAACAAATTCAACAACGACCCCAACACTGAAAAACACCAACAAATTCAACAACAACCCCAACACTGAAAAACATCAACAAATTCTACACCAACCCCAACACTGAAAAAAAGCAACAAATTCAACAACAGCCCCAACACTGAAAAACACCAACAAATTCAACAACAACCCCAACACTGAACAACACCAACAAATTTAACAACAATCTCAACATTGAAAAACACCAAAAAATTCAACAACAACCCCAACACTGAAAAACACCAACAAATTCAACAACAACCCCAACACTGAAAAACACCAACAAATTCAACAACAACCCCAACACTGAAAAACACCAACAAATTCAACAACGACCCCAACACTGAAAAACACCAACAAATTCAACAACAACCCCAACACTGAAAAACACCAACAAATTCAACAACAACCCCAACACTGAAAAACACCAACAAATTCAACAACAACCGCAACACTGAACAACACCAACAAATTCAACAACAATCTCAACATTGAAAAACACCAACAAATTCAACAACAACCCCAACACTGAAAAACACCAACAAATTCAACAACAACACCAACACTGAAAAACACCAACAAATTCAACAACAGCCCCAACACCGAAAAACACCAACAAATTCAACAACAACCCCAAAATCGAAAAACACCAACAAATTCAACAACAACGCCAACACTGAAAAACACCAACAAATTCAGCAACAACCCCAACACTGAAAAACACCAACAAATTCAGCAACAACCCCAACACTGAAACAAACTAACAAATTCAACAACAACCCAACACTTAAAAACACCAACAAATTCAACAACGACCCCAACACTGAAAAACAACAAATTCAACAACAACCCCAACACTGAAAAACACCAACAAATTCAACAACAACCTCAACATTGAAAAACAACAACAAATTCAACAACAACCCCAACACTGAAAAACACCAACAAACTCAACAACAACCCCAACACTGAAAAACACCAACAAATTCAACAACAACCCCAACACTGAAAAACACCAACAAATTCAACAACAGCTCCAACAGTGTAAAACACCAACAAATTCAACAACAACCCCAACACTGAAAAACACCAACAAATTCAGCAACCCCAACACTGAAAAACACCAACAAATTCAACAACAACCCCAACACTGAAAAACACCAACAAATTCAACAACAACCCCAAAATCGAAAAACACCAACAAATTCAACAACAACCCCAACATTGAAAAACACCAACAAATTCAGCAACATCCCCAACACTGAAAAACACCAACAAATTCAACAACAACCCCAACACTGAAAAACACTAACAAATTCAACAGCCTCAACATTGAAAAACACCAACAAATTCAGCAACAATCTCAACATTGAAAAACAACAACAAATTCAACAACAACCCCAACACTGAAACAAACTAACAAATTCAACAACAACCCCAACACTTAAAAACACCAACAAATTCAACAACGACCCCAACACTGAAAAACAACAACAAATTCAACAACAACCCCAACACTGAAAAACACCAACAAATTCAACAACAACCTCAACATTGAAAAACAACAACAAATTCAACAACAACCCCAACACTGAAAAACACCAACAAACTCAACAACAACCCCAACACTGAAAAACACCAACAAATTCAACAACAACCCCAACACTGAAAAACACCAACAAATTCAACAACAACTCCAACACTGTAAAACACCAACAAATTCAACAACAACCCCAACACTGAAAAACACCAACAAATTCAGCAACCCCAACACTGAAAAACACCAACAAATTCAACAACAACCCCAACACTGAAAAACACCAACAAATTCAACAACAACCCCAACACTGAAAAACACCAACAAATTCAACAACAACCCCAACACTGAAAAACACCAACAAATTCAACAACCCCAACACTGAAAAACACCAACAAATTCAAAAACAACCCCAACACTGAAAAACACCAACAAATTCAACAACAACCCCAACACTGAAAAACAAAAACAAATTCAACAACAACCCCAACACTGAACAACACCAACAAATTCAACAACAATCTCAACATTGAAAAACACCAACAAATTCAACAACAGCCCCAACACTGAAAAACACCAACAAATTCAACAACAACCCCAACATTGAGAAACACCAACAAATTCAACAACAACCTCAACATTGAGAAACACCAACAAATTCAGCAACAACCTCAACATTGAAAATCAACAACAAATTCAACAACAACCCCAACACTGAAACAAACTAACAAATTCAACAACAACCCCAACACTGAACAACACCAACAAATTCAACAACAACCCCAACACTGAAAAACACCAACAAATTCAACAACAACCCCAACACTGAAAAACACCAACAAATTCAACAACAACCCCAACACTGAACAACACCAACAAATTTAACAACAATCTCAACATTGAAAAACACCAACAAATTCAACAACAACCCCAACACTGAAAAACACCAACAAATTCAACAACAACCCCAACACTGAAAAACACCAACAAATTCAACAACGACCCCAACACTGAAAAACACCAACAAATTCAACAACAACCCCAACACTGAAAAACACCAACAAATTCAACAACAACCCCAACACTGAAAAACACCTACAAATTCAACAACAACCCCAACAGTTAAAAACACCAACAAATTCAACAACGACCCCAACACTGAAAAACACCCACAAATTCAACAACAACCCCAACACTGAAAAACAACAACAAATTCAACAACAACCCCAACACTGAAAAACACCAACAAATTCAACAACAACCTCAACATTGATTAACACTAACAAATTCAACAACAACCTCAACATTGAAAAACAACAACAAATTCAACAACCTCAACATTGAGAAACACCAACAAATTCAACAGCAACCCCAACACTGAAAAACACTAACAAATTCAACAACAGCCTGAACATTGAAAAACAACAACAAATTCAGCAACAACCTCAACATTGAAAAACAACAACAAATTCAACAACAACCCCAACACTGAAAAACAACAACCCCAACATTGAAAAACAACAACAAATTCAACAACAACCCCAACACTGAAAAACACCAACAGATTCAACAACAGCCCCAACACTGAAAAACACCAACAAATTCAACAACAACCCCAACACTGAAAAACACCAACAAATTCAACAAAAACCCCAACACTGAAAAACACCAACAAATTCAACAACAACCCCAACACTGAAAAACACCAACAAATGCAACAACAACCCAAAATCGAAAAACACCAACAAATTCAACAACAATCTCAACATTGAAAAACACCAACAAATTCAACAACAACCCCAACACTGAAAAACACCAACAAATTCAACAACAACCCCAACACTGAAAAACACCAACAAATTCAACAACAACCCGAACACTGAAAAACACCAACAAATTCAACAACAACCCCAAAATCGAAAAACACCAACAAATTCAACAACAATCTCAACATTGAAAGACACGAACAAATTCAACAACAACCCCAACAGTTAAAAACACCAACAAATTCAACAACAACCCCAACACTGAAAAACACCAACAAATTCAACAACAACCCCAACACTGAAAAACACCAACAAATTCAACAACAACCCAAAATCGAAAAACACCAACAAATTCAACAACAATCTCAACATTGAAAAACACCAACAAATTCAACAACAACCCCAAAATCGAGAGACACCAACAAATTCAACAACAATCTCAACATTGAAAAACACCAACAAATTCAACAACAACCCCAACACTGAAAAACACCAACAAATTCAACAACAACCCCAACACTGAAAAACACCAACAAATTCAACAACAACCCGGGTAATTATAGGCCGGTGAGCTTGACGTCCGTGGTGGGGAAGTTGTTGGATAAGATTCTTAAAGATAGGATGTATGCGCATTTAGAAAGGAATAAACTCATTAACGATAGTTCTCATGGTTTTGTGAGAGGGAGGTCATGCCTCACGAACCTGGTGGTGTTTTTTGAAGAAGTGACCAAAATGGTTGACGAAGGAAGGGCCGTGGATGTTGTCTATATGGACTTTAGTAAAGCATTTGACAAAGTCCCTCATGGTAGGCTAGTGAAAAAGGTTGGATCCCATGGGATAAAGGGGGAGGTGGCTAGATGGGTGGAGAACTGGCTTGGTCATAGAAGACAGAGGGTGGTAGTGGAAGGGTCTTTTTCCGGCTGGAGGCCTGTGACTAGTGGTGTTCCGCAGGGCTCTGTATTGGGACCTCTGCTGTTTGTGATTTATATAAATGATCTGGAAGAAGGAGTAACTGGGGTGATCAGTAAGTTTGCGGACGACACAAAACTGGCAGGACTTGCAGATAGTGAGGAACATTGTCAGAGGCTACAGAAGGATATAGATAGGCTGGAAATTTGGGCAAGGAAATGGCAGATGGAGTTCAATCCTGATAAATGCGAAGTGATGCATTTTGGTGGGAATAATGTAGGGAGGAGCTACACGATAAATGGAAGAACCATAAAGGGTGTAGAGACGCAGAGGGACCTGGGTGTGCAAGTCCACAGATCTTTGAAGGTGATGTCACAGGTGGAGAAGGTGGTGAAGAAGGCATATGGCATGCTTGCCTTTATAGGACGGGGCATAGAGTATAAAAGTTGGGGTCTGATGTTGCAGATGTATAGAACGTTGGTTCGGCCGCATTTGGAATACTGCGTCCAGTTCTGGTCGCCACACTACCAGAAGGACGTGGAGGCTTTGGAGAGAGTACAGAGGAGGTTTACCAGGATGTTGCCTGGTATGGAGGGGCTTGGTTATGAGGAGAGATTGGGGAAACTGGGGTTGTTCTCCTTGGAAAGACGGAGGATGAGGGGAGACTTAATAGAGGTGTATAAAATTATGAAAGGCATAGATAGGGTGAACGGTGGGAAGCTTTTCCCCGGGTCGGTGGTGACGTTCACGAGGGGTCATAGGTTCAAGGTGAAGGGGGGGAGGTTTAACACAGATATCAGAAGGACATATTTCACACAGAGGGTCGTGGGGGCCTGGAATGTGTTGCCGGGCAAGGTGGTGGAGGCGGACACACTGGGAACGTTTAAGACTTATCTAGACAGCTATATGAACGGAGTGGGAATGGAGGGATACAAAAGAGTGGTCTAGTTTGGACCAGGGAGCGGCGCGGGCTAATTGTTCCTGGTTTCTCGTTTCAAGGCTTCATTCTATGATCATCTTGCTGGTGCCAGTACAGAGTGAGACTGCGGATAGTTGGGAACCTGTCTCGGGGGCAGGGAATTCATATGGTGTTCGTGGAAGTGGAAATGACTAGGGTTGGGAAGCATTTTCCGATCGGGGCCATTGTGATCTCCTGGACTCGTTTCGATCGCCTCAGGGGGTCGGAGAGGAATTTCCCAGATTTTTTTCCCCCATATTGGCCCTGGGGTTTTCACTCTGGGTTTTCGCCTCTCCCTGGAGATCACATGGTCTGGAATGGGGGGGTGGGGGTGAGTTAATAGGTTGTAATGAACAAAGCATCGTAGCTGTGAGGGACAGCTCGGTGGATAGGATATTGGTATGTAGATAGGCTGGAAAATTGGGCGGGGATCCTGGATTCAGGATTCAATCCTGGACCGGGGAGCGGCGCGGGCTTGGAGGGCCGAAGGGCCTGTTCCTGTGCTGTATTGTTCTTTGTTCTTTGGTTGAGTTCTTTGAAAATGTGACCAAACACATTGACGAAGGAAGAGCGGTGGATGTGGTCTATATGGACTTCAGCAAGGCGTTCGATAAGGTCCCCCATGCAAGACTTCTTGAGAAAGTGAGAGGGCATGGGATCCAAGGGGCTGTTGCCTTGTGGATCCAGAACTGGCTTGCCTGCAGAAGGCAGAGAGTGGCTGTGGAGGGGTCTTTCTCTGCATGGAGGTCAGTGACCAGTGGAGTGCCCCAGGGATCTGTTCTGGGACCCTTGCTGTTTGTCATTTTCATAAATGACCTGGATGAGGAAGTGGAGGGATGGGTTGGTAAGTTTGCTGACGACACCAAGGTAGGTGGTGTTGTGGATAGTTTGGAGGGATGTCAGAAGTTGCAGCGAGACATAGATAGAATGCAAGACTGGGCGGAGAAGTGGCAGATGGACTTCAACCCGGATAAGTGTGTAGTGATCCATTTTGGCAGATCCAATGGGATGAAGCAGCAGTATAATATGAAGGGTACCATTCTTAGCAGTGTAGAGGATCAGAAGGACCTTGGGGTCCGGGTCCATAGGACTCTTAAATCGGCCTCGCAGGTGGAGGATGCGGTCAAGAAGGCGTACGGCGTACTAGCCTTCATTAATCGAGGGATTGAGTTTAGGAGTCGGGAGATAATGCTGCAGCTTTATAGGACCCTGGTTAGACCCCACTTGGAGTACTGCGCGCAGTTCTGGTCACCTCATTACAGGAAAGATGTTGAAGCCATTGAAAGGGTGCAGAGGAGATTTACAAGGATGTTGCCTGGATTGGGGGGCATGCCTTATGAGGATAGGTTGAGGGAGCTTGGTCTCTTCTCCCTGGAGAGACGAAGGATGAGAGGTGACCTGATAGAGGTTTACAAGATGTTGAGAGGTCTGGATAGGGTAGACTCTCAGAGGCTATTTCCAAGGGCTGAAATGGTTGCTACGAGAGGACACCGGTTTAAGGTGCTGGGGGGTAGGTACAGAGGAGATGTCAGGGGTAAGTTTTTCACTCAGAGGGTGGTGGGTGAGTGGAATCGGCTGACGTCGGTGGTGGTGGAGGCAAACTCGTTGGGGTCATTTAAGAGAGTTCTGGATGAGTACATGGGATTTAATGGGATTGAGGGCTATAGATAGGCCTAGAGGTAGGGATATGATCAGCGCAACTTGTGGGCCGAAGGGCCTGTTAGTGCTGTGGCTTTCTATGTTCTAACCCCAACACTGGAAAACACCAACAAATTCAACAACAACCCCAACACTGAAAAACACCAACAAATTCAACAACAACCCCAACACTGAACAACACCAACAAATTCAACAACAATCTCAACATTGAAAAACACCAACAAATTCAACAACAACCCCAACACTGAAAAACACCAAAAAATTCAACAACAACCCCAACACTGAAAAACACCAACAAATTCAACAGCCTCAACATTGAAAAACACCCACAAATTCAGCAACAACCTCAACATTGAAAAACAACAACAAATTCAACAACAACCCCAACACTGAAAAACACCAACAAATTCAACAACAACCCCAACACTGAAAAACACCAACAAATTCCACAACAACACTAACACTGAAAAACACCAACAAATTCAACAACAACCTCAACACTGAAAAACACCAACAAATTCAACAACAACCTCAACACTGAAAAACACTAACAAATTCAGCAACAACCCCAACACTGAAACACACCAACAAATTCAACAACAACCCCAAAATCGAAAAACACCAACAAATTCAACAACAATCTCAACATTGAAAAACACCAACAAATTCAACAACAACCCCAACACTGAAAAACACCAACAAATTCAACAACAACCTCAACATTGAGAAACACCAACAAATTCAACAACAACCCCAACACTGAAAAACACCAACAAATTCAACAACAACCCAAAATCGAAAAACACCAACAAATTCAACAACAATCTCAACATTGAAAAACACCAACAAATTCAACAACAACCCCAAAAGCGAGAGACACTAACAAATTCAACAACAATCTCAACATTGAAAAACACCAACAAATTCAACAACAACCCCAACACTGAAAAACACCAACAAATTCAACAACAACCCCAACACTGAAAAACACCAACAAATTCAACAACAACCCGAACACTGAAAAACACCAACAAATTCAACAACAACCCCAAAATCGAAAAACACCAACAAATTCAACAACAATCTCAACATTGAAAGACACGAACAAATTCAACAACAACCCCAACAGTTAAAAACACCAACAAATTCAACAACAACCCCAACACTGAAAAACACCAACAAATTCAACAACAACCCCAACACTGAAAAACACCAACAAATTCAACAACAACCCAAAATCGAAAAACACCAACAAATTCAACAACAATCTCAACATTGAAAAACACCAACAAATTCAACAACAACCCCAAAATCGAGAGACACCAACAAATTCAACAACAATCTCAACATTGAAAAACACCAACAAATTCAACAACAACCCCAACACTGAAAAACACCAACAAATTCAACAACAACCCCAACACTGAAAAACACCAACAAATTCAACAACAACCCGGGTAATTATAGGCCGGTGAGCTTGACGTCCGTGGTGGGGAAGTTGTTGGATAAGATTCTTAAAGATAGGATGTATGCGCATTTAGAAAGGAATAAACTCATTAACGATAGTTCTCATGGTTTTGTGAGAGGGAGGTCATGCCTCACGAACCTGGTGGTGTTTTTTGAAGAAGTGACCAAAATGGTTGACGAAGGAAGGGCCGTGGATGTTGTCTATATGGACTTTAGTAAAGCATTTGACAAAGTCCCTCATGGTAGGCTAGTGAAAAAGGTTGGATCCCATGGGATAAAGGGGGAGGTGGCTAGATGGGTGGAGAACTGGCTTGGTCATAGAAGACAGAGGGTGGTAGTGGAAGGGTCTTTTTCCGGCTGGAGGCCTGTGACTAGTGGTGTTCCGCAGGGCTCTGTATTGGGACCTCTGCTGTTTGTGATTTATATAAATGATCTGGAAGAAGGAGTAACTGGGGTGATCAGTAAGTTTGCGGACGACACAAAACTGGCAGGACTTGCAGATAGTGAGGAACATTGTCAGAGGCTACAGAAGGATATAGATAGGCTGGAAATTTGGGCAAGGAAATGGCAGATGGAGTTCAATCCTGATAAATGCGAAGTGATGCATTTTGGTGGGAATAATGTAGGGAGGAGCTACACGATAAATGGAAGAACCATAAAGGGTGTAGAGACGCAGAGGGACCTGGGTGTGCAAGTCCACAGATCTTTGAAGGTGACGTCACAGGTGGAGAAGGTGGTGAAGAAGGCATATGGCATGCTTGCCTTTATAGGACGGGGCATAGAGTATAAAAGTTGGGGTCTGATGTTGCAGATGTATAGAACGTTGGTTCGGCCGCATTTGGAATACTGCGTCCAGTTCTGGTCGCCACACTACCAGAAGGACGTGGAGGCTTTGGAGAGAGTACAGAGGAGGTTTACCAGGATGTTGCCTGGTATGGAGGGGCTTGGTTATGAGGAGAGATTGGGGAAACTGGGGTTGTTCTCCTTGGAAAGACGGAGGATGAGGGGAGACTTAATAGAGGTGTATAAAATTATGAAAGGCATAGATAGGGTGAACGGTGGGAAGCTTTTCCCCGGGTCGGTGGTGACGTTCACGAGGGGTCATAGGTTCAAGGTGAAGGGGGGGAGGTTTAACACAGATATCAGAAGGACATATTTCACACAGAGGGTCGTGGGGGCCTGGAATGTGTTGCCGGGCAAGGTGGTGGAGGCGGACACACTGGGAACGTTTAAGACTTATCTAGACAGCTATATGAACGGAGTGGGAATGGAGGGATACAAAAGAGTGGTCTAGTTTGGACCAGGGAGCGGCGCGGGCTAATTGTTCCTGGTTTCTCGTTTCAAGGCTTCATTCTATGATCATCTTGCTGGTGCCAGTACAGAGTGAGACTGCGGATAGTTGGGAACCTGTCTCGGGGGCAGGGAATTCATATGGTGTTCGTGGAAGTGGAAATGACTAGGGTTGGGAAGCATTTTCCGATCGGGGCCATTGTGATCTCCTGGACTCGTTTCGATCGCCTCAGGGGGTCGGAGAGGAATTTCCCAGATTTTTTTCCCCCATATTGGCCCTGGGGTTTTCACTCTGGGTTTTCGCCTCTCCCTGGAGATCACATGGTCTGGAATGGGGGGGTGGGGGTGAGTTAATAGGTTGTAATGAACAAAGCATCGTAGCTGTGAGGGACAGCTCGGTGGATAGGATATTGGTATGTAGATAGGCTGGAAAATTGGGCGGGGATCCTGGATTCAGGATTCAATCCTGGACCGGGGAGCGGCGCGGGCTTGGAGGGCCGAAGGGCCTGTTCCTGTGCTGTATTGTTCTTTGTTCTTTGGTTGAGTTCTTTGAAAATGTGACCAAACACATTGACGAAGGAAGAGCGGTGGATGTGGTCTATATGGACTTCAGCAAGGCGTTCGATAAGGTCCCCCATGCAAGACTTCTTGAGAAAGTGAGAGGGCATGGGATCCAAGGGGCTGTTGCCTTGTGGATCCAGAACTGGCTTGCCTGCAGAAGGCAGAGAGTGGCTGTGGAGGGGTCTTTCTCTGCATGGAGGTCAGTGACCAGTGGAGTGCCCCAGGGATCTGTTCTGGGACCCTTGCTGTTTGTCATTTTCATAAATGACCTGGATGAGGAAGTGGAGGGATGGGTTGGTAAGTTTGCTGACGACACCAAGGTAGGTGGTGTTGTGGATAGTTTGGAGGGATGTCAGAAGTTGCAGCGAGACATAGATAGAATGCAAGACTGGGCGGAGAAGTGGCAGATGGACTTCAACCCGGATAAGTGTGTAGTGATCCATTTTGGCAGATCCAATGGGATGAAGCAGCAGTATAATATGAAGGGTACCATTCTTAGCAGTGTAGAGGATCAGAAGGACCTTGGGGTCCGGGTCCATAGGACTCTTAAATCGGCCTCGCAGGTGGAGGATGCGGTCAAGAAGGCGTACGGCGTACTAGCCTTCATTAATCGAGGGATTGAGTTTAGGAGTCGGGAGATAATGCTGCAGCTTTATAGGACCCTGGTTAGACCCCACTTGGAGTACTGCGCGCAGTTCTGGTCACCTCATTACAGGAAAGATGTTGAAGCCATTGAAAGGGTGCAGAGGAGATTTACAAGGATGTTGCCTGGATTGGGGGGCATGCCTTATGAGGATAGGTTGAGGGAGCTTGGTCTCTTCTCCCTGGAGAGACGAAGGATGAGAGGTGACCTGATAGAGGTTTACAAGATGTTGAGAGGTCTGGATAGGGTAGACTCTCAGAGGCTATTTCCAAGGGCTGAAATGGTTGCTACGAGAGGACACCGGTTTAAGGTGCTGGGGGGTAGGTACAGAGGAGATGTCAGGGGTAAGTTTTTCACTCAGAGGGTGGTGGGTGAGTGGAATCGGCTGACGTCGGTGGTGGTGGAGGCAAACTCGTTGGGGTCATTTAAGAGAGTTCTGGATGAGTACATGGGATTTAATGGGATTGAGGGCTATAGATAGGCCTAGAGGTAGGGATATGATCAGCGCAACTTGTGGGCCGAAGGGCCTGTTAGTGCTGTGGCTTTCTATGTTCTAACCCCAACACTGGAAAACACCAACAAATTCAACAACAACCCCAACACTGAAAAACACCAACAAATTCAACAACAACCCCAACACTGAACAACACCAACAAATTCAACAACAATCTCAACATTGAAAAACACCAACAAATTCAACAACAACCCCAACACTGAAAAACACCAAAAAATTCAACAACAACCCCAACACTGAAAAACACCAACAAATTCAACAGCCTCAACATTGAAAAACACCCACAAATTCAGCAACAACCTCAACATTGAAAAACAACAACAAATTCAACAACAACCCCAACACTGAAAAACACCAACAAATTCAACAACAACCCCAACACTGAAAAACACCAACAAATTCCACAACAACACTAACACTGAAAAACACCAACAAATTCAACAACAACCTCAACACTGAAAAACACCAACAAATTCAACAACAACCTCAACACTGAAAAACACTAACAAATTCAGCAACAACCCCAACACTGAAACACACCAACAAATTCAACAACAACCCCAAAATCGAAAAACACCAACAAATTCAACAACAATCTCAACATTGAAAAACACCAACAAATTCAACAACAACCCCAGCACTGAAAAACACCAACAAATTCAACAACAACCCCAACACTGAAAAACACCAACAAATTCAACAACAACCTCAACATTGAGAAACACCAACAAATTCAACAACAACCCCAACACTGAAAAACACCAACAAATTCAACAACAACCCAAAATCGAAAAACACCAACAAATTCAACAACAATCTCAACATTGAAAAACACCAACAAATTCAACAACAACCCCAAAAGCGAGAGACACTAACAAATTCAACAACAATCTCAACATTGAAAAACACCAACAAGTTCAACAACAACCCCAACACTGAAAAACACCAACAAATTCAACAACAACCCCAACACTGAAAAACACCAACAAATTCAACAACAACCCGAACACTGAAAAACACCAACAAATTCAACAACAACCCCAAAATCGAAAAACACCAACAAATTCAACAACAATCTCAACATTGAAAGACACGAACAAATTCAACAACAACCCCAACAGTTAAAAACACCAACAAATTCAACAACAACCCCAACACTGAAAAACACCAACAAATTCAACAACAACCCCAACACTGAAAAACACCAACAAATTCAACAACAACCCAAAATCGAAAAACACCAACAAATTCAACAACAATCTCAACATTGAAAAACACCAACAAATTCAACAACAACCCCAAAATCGAGAGACACCAACAAATTCAACAACAATCTCAACATTGAAAAACACCAACAAATTCAACAACAACCCCAACACTGAAAAACACCAACAAATTCAACAACAACCCCAACACTGAAAAACACCAACAAATTCAACAACAACCCGGGTAATTATAGGCCGGTGAGCTTGACGTCCGTGGTGGGGAAGTTGTTGGATAAGATTCTTAAAGATAGGATGTATGCGCATTTAGAAAGGAATAAACTCATTAACGATAGTTCTCATGGTTTTGTGAGAGGGAGGTCATGCCTCACGAACCTGGTGGTGTTTTTTGAAGAAGTGACCAAAATGGTTGACGAAGGAAGGGCCGTGGATGTTGTCTATATGGACTTTAGTAAAGCATTTGACAAAGTCCCTCATGGTAGGCTAGTGAAAAAGGTTGGATCCCATGGGATAAAGGGGGAGGTGGCTAGATGGGTGGAGAACTGGCTTGGTCATAGAAGACAGAGGGTGGTAGTGGAAGGGTCTTTTTCCGGCTGGAGGCCTGTGACTAGTGGTGTTCCGCAGGGCTCTGTATTGGGACCTCTGCTGTTTGTGATTTATATAAATGATCTGGAAGAAGGAGTAACTGGGGTGATCAGTAAGTTTGCGGACGACACAAAACTGGCAGGACTTGCAGATAGTGAGGAACATTGTCAGAGGCTACAGAAGGATATAGATAGGCTGGAAATTTGGGCAAGGAAATGGCAGATGGAGTTCAATCCTGATAAATGCGAAGTGATGCATTTTGGTGGGAATAATGTAGGGAGGAGCTACACGATAAATGGAAGAACCATAAAGGGTGTAGAGACGCAGAGGGACCTGGGTGTGCAAGTCCACAGATCTTTGAAGGTGACGTCACAGGTGGAGAAGGTGGTGAAGAAGGCATATGGCATGCTTGCCTTTATAGGACGGGGCATAGAGTATAAAAGTTGGGGTCTGATGTTGCAGATGTATAGAACGTTGGTTCGGCCGCATTTGGAATACTGCGTCCAGTTCTGGTCGCCACACTACCAGAAGGACGTGGAGGCTTTGGAGAGAGTACAGAGGAGGTTTACCAGGATGTTGCCTGGTATGGAGGGGCTTGGTTATGAGGAGAGATTGGGGAAACTGGGGTTGTTCTCCTTGGAAAGACGGAGGATGAGGGGAGACTTAATAGAGGTGTATAAAATTATGAAAGGCATAGATAGGGTGAACGGTGGGAAGCTTTTCCCCGGGTCGGTGGTGACGTTCACGAGGGGTCATAGGTTCAAGGTGAAGGGGGGGAGGTTTAACACAGATATCAGAAGGACATATTTCACACAGAGGGTCGTGGGGGCCTGGAATGTGTTGCCGGGCAAGGTGGTGGAGGCGGACACACTGGGAACGTTTAAGACTTATCTAGACAGCTATATGAACGGAGTGGGAATGGAGGGATACAAAAGAGTGGTCTAGTTTGGACCAGGGAGCGGCGCGGGCTAATTGTTCCTGGTTTCTCGTTTCAAGGCTTCATTCTATGATCATCTTGCTGGTGCCAGTACAGAGTGAGACTGCGGATAGTTGGGAACCTGTCTCGGGGGCAGGGAATTCATATGGTGTTCGTGGAAGTGGAAATGACTAGGGTTGGGAAGCATTTTCCGATCGGGGCCATTGTGATCTCCTGGACTCGTTTCGATCGCCTCAGGGGGTCGGAGAGGAATTTCCCAGATTTTTTTCCCCCATATTGGCCCTGGGGTTTTCACTCTGGGTTTTCGCCTCTCCCTGGAGATCACATGGTCTGGAATGGGGGGGTGGGGGTGAGTTAATAGGTTGTAATGAACAAAGCATCGTAGCTGTGAGGGACAGCTCGGTGGATAGGATATTGGTATGTAGATAGGCTGGAAAATTGGGCGGGGATCCTGGATTCAGGATTCAATCCTGGACCGGGGAGCGGCGCGGGCTTGGAGGGCCGAAGGGCCTGTTCCTGTGCTGTATTGTTCTTTGTTCTTTGGTTGAGTTCTTTGAAAATGTGACCAAACACATTGACGAAGGAAGAGCGGTGGATGTGGTCTATATGGACTTCAGCAAGGCGTTCGATAAGGTCCCCCATGCAAGACTTCTTGAGAAAGTGAGAGGGCATGGGATCCAAGGGGCTGTTGCCTTGTGGATCCAGAACTGGCTTGCCTGCAGAAGGCAGAGAGTGGCTGTGGAGGGGTCTTTCTCTGCATGGAGGTCAGTGACCAGTGGAGTGCCCCAGGGATCTGTTCTGGGACCCTTGCTGTTTGTCATTTTCATAAATGACCTGGATGAGGAAGTGGAGGGATGGGTTGGTAAGTTTGCTGACGACACCAAGGTAGGTGGTGTTGTGGATAGTTTGGAGGGATGTCAGAAGTTGCAGCGAGACATAGATAGAATGCAAGACTGGGCGGAGAAGTGGCAGATGGACTTCAACCCGGATAAGTGTGTAGTGATCCATTTTGGCAGATCCAATGGGATGAAGCAGCAGTATAATATGAAGGGTACCATTCTTAGCAGTGTAGAGGATCAGAAGGACCTTGGGGTCCGGGTCCATAGGACTCTTAAATCGGCCTCGCAGGTGGAGGATGCGGTCAAGAAGGCGTACGGCGTACTAGCCTTCATTAATCGAGGGATTGAGTTTAGGAGTCGGGAGATAATGCTGCAGCTTTATAGGACCCTGGTTAGACCCCACTTGGAGTACTGCGCGCAGTTCTGGTCACCTCATTACAGGAAAGATGTTAAAGCCATTGAAAGGGTGCAGAGGAGATTTACAAGGATGTTGCCTGGATTGGGGGGCATGCCTTATGAGGATAGGTTGAGGGAGCTTGGTCTCTTCTCCCTGGAGAGACGAAGGATGAGAGGTGACCTGATAGAGGTTTACAAGATGTTGAGAGGTCTGGATAGGGTAGACTCTCAGAGGCTATTTCCAAGGGCTGAAATGGTTGCTACGAGAGGACACCGGTTTAAGGTGCTGGGGGGTAGGTACAGAGGAGATGTCAGGGGTAAGTTTTTCACTCAGAGGGTGGTGGGTGAGTGGAATCGGCTGACGTCGGTGGTGGTGGAGGCAAACTCGTTGGGGTCATTTAAGAGAGTTCTGGATGAGTACATGGGATTTAATGGGATTGAGGGCTATAGATAGGCCTAGAGGTAGGGATATGATCAGCGCAACTTGTGGGCCGAAGGGCCTGTTAGTGCTGTGGCTTTCTATGTTCTAACCCCAACACTGGAAAACACCAACAAATTCAACAACAACCCCAACACTGAAAAACACCAACAAATTCAACAACAACCCCAACACTGAACAACACCAACAAATTCAACAACAATCTCAACATTGAAAAACACCAACAAATTCAACAACAACCCCAACACTGAAAAACACCAAAAAATTCAACAACAACCCCAACACTGAAAAACACCAACAAATTCAACAGCCTCAACATTGAAAAACACCCACAAATTCAGCAACAACCTCAACATTGAAAAACAACAACAAATTCAACAACAACCCCAACACTGAAAAACACCAACAAATTCAACAACAACCCCAACACTGAAAAACACCAACAAATTCCACAACAACACTAACACTGAAAAACACCAACAAATTCAACAACAACCTCAACACTGAAAAACACCAACAAATTCAACAACAACCTCAACACTGAAAAACACTAACAAATTCAGCAACAACCCCAACACTGAAACACACCAACAAATTCAACAACAACCCCAAAATCGAAAAACACCAACAAATTCAACAACAATCTCAACATTGAAAAACACCAACAAATTCAACAACAACCCCAGCACTGAAAAACACCAACAAATTCAACAACAACCCCAACACTGAAAAACACCAACAAATTCAACAACAACCTCAACATTGAGAAACACCAACAAATTCAACAACAACCCCAACACTGAAAAACACTAACAAATTCAACAACAACCCCAACACTGAAAAACACCAACAAATTCAACAACAACCCCAACACTGAAACACACCAACAAATTCAACAACAACCCCAAAATCGAAAAACACCAACAAATTCAACAACAATCTCAACATTGAAAAACACCAACAAATTCAACAACAACCCCAGCACTGAAAAACACCAACAAATTCAACAACAACCCCAACACTGAAAAACACCAACAAATTCAACAACAACCTCAACATTGAGAAACACCAACAAATTCAACAACAACCCCAACACTGAAAAACACTAACAAATTCAACAACAACCCCAACACTGAAAAACACCAACAAATTCAACAACAACCTCAACATTGAAAAACAACAACAAATTCATCAACAACCCCAACACTGAAAAACACTAACAAATTCAACAACAACCCCAACACTGAAAAATACCAACAAATTCAACAACAACCACAACATTGAAAAACAACAACAAATTCAGCAACAATCTCAACATTGAAAAACACCAACAAATTCAACAACAACCCCAAAACTGAAAAATACCAACAAATTCAACAACAACCCAAACACTGAAAAACACCAACAAATTCAACAACAACCCCAACATTGAAAAACACCAACAAATTCAACAACAGCCTCAACATTGAAAAACCCCAGCAAATTCAACAACAACCCCAACACTGAAAAACACCAACAAATTCAACAACCCCAACACTGAAAAACGCCAACAAATTCAACAACAACCCCAACACTGAAAAACACCAACAAATCCAACAACAACCCCAACACTGAACAACACCAACAAATTCAACAACAACCTCAACATTGAAAATCAACAACAAATTCAACAACAACCCCAACACTGAAACAAACTAACAAATTCAACAACAACCCCAACACTGAAAAACACCAACAAATTCAACAACAACCTCAACATTGAAAAACAACAACAAATTCAACAACAACCCCGACACTGAAAAACACCAACAAACTCAACAACAACCCCAACACTGAAAAACACCAACAAATTCAACAACAACCCCAACACTGAAAAACACCAACAAATTCAACAACAACCCCAACACTGTAAAACACCAACAAATTCAACAACAACCCCAACACTGAAAAACACCAACAAATTCAGCAACCCCAACACTGAAAAACACCAACAAATTCAACAACAACCCCAACACTGAAAAACACCAACAAATTCAACAACAACCTCAACACTGAAACACACTAACAAATTCAACAACAACCACAACATTGAAAAACACCAACAAATTCAACAACAACCTCAACACTGAAAAACACCAACAAATTCAACAACAACACCAACACTGAAAAACACCAACAAATTCAACAACCCCAACACTGAAAAACACCAACAAATTCAACAACAACCCCAACACTGAAAAACACCAACAAATTCATCAACAACCCCAACACTGAAAAACACCAACAAATTCAACAACGACCCCAACACTGAAAAACACCAACAAATTCAACAACAACCCCAACACTGAAAAACATCAACAAATTCTACACCAACCCCAACACTGAAAAAAAGCAACAAATTCAACAACAGCCCCAACACTGAAAAACACCAACAAATTCAACAACAACCCCAACACTGAACAACACCAACAAATTTAACAACAATCTCAACATTGAAAAACACCAAAAAATTCAACAACAACCCCAACACTGAAAAACACCAACAAATTCAACAACAACCCCAACACTGAAAAACACCAACAAATTCAACAACAACCCCAACACTGAAAAACACCAACAAATTCAACAACGACCCCAACACTGAAAAACACCAACAAATTCAACAACAACCCCAACACTGAAAAACACCAACAAATTCAACAACAACCCCAACACTGAAAAACACCAACAAATTCAACAACAACCGCAACACTGAACAACACCAACAAATTCAACAACAATCTCAACATTGAAAAACACCAACAAATTCAACAACAACCCCAACACTGAAAAACACCAACAAATTCAACAACAACACCAACACTGAAAAACACCAACAAATTCAACAACAGCCCCAACACCGAAAAACACCAACAAATTCAACAACAACCCCAAAATCGAAAAACACCAACAAATTCAACAACAACGCCAACACTGAAAAACACCAACAAATTCAGCAACAACCCCAACACTGAAAAACACCAACAAATTCAGCAACAACCCCAACACTGAAACAAACTAACAAATTCAACAACAACCCAACACTTAAAAACACCAACAAATTCAACAACGACCCCAACACTGAAAAACAACAAATTCAACAACAACCCCAACACTGAAAAACACCAACAAATTCAACAACAACCTCAACATTGAAAAACAACAACAAATTCAACAACAACCCCAACACTGAAAAACACCAACAAACTCAACAACAACCCCAACACTGAAAAACACCAACAAATTCAGCAACCCCAACACCGAAAAACACCAACAAATTCAACAACAACCCCAACACTGAAAAACACCAACAAATTCAACAACAACCCCAAAATCGAAAAACACCAACAAATTCAACAACAACCCCAACATTGAAAAACACCAACAAATTCAGCAACATCCCCAACACTGAAAAACACCAACAAATTCAACAACAACCCCAACACTGAAAAACACTAACAAATTCAACAGCCTCAACATTGAAAAACACCAACAAATTCAGCAACAATCTCAACATTGAAAAACAACAACAAATTCAACAACAACCCCAACACTGAAACAAACTAACAAATTCAACAACAACCCCAACACTTAAAAACACCAACAAATTCAACAACGACCCCAACACTGAAAAACAACAACAAATTCAACAACAACCCCAACACTGAAAAACACCAACAAATTCAACAACAACCTCAACATTGAAAAACAACAACAAATTCAACAACAACCCCAACACTGAAAAACACCAACAAACTCAACAACAACCCCAACACTGAAAAACACCAACAAATTCAACAACAACCCCAACACTGAAAAACACCAACAAATTCAACAACAACTCCAACACTGTAAAACACCAACAAATTCAACAACAACCCCAACACTGAAAAACACCAACAAATTCAACAACAACCCCAACACTGAAAAACACCAACAAATTCAACAACGACCACAACACTGAAAAACACCAACAAATTCAACAACAACCCCAACACTGAAAAACACCAACAAATTCTACACCAACCCCAACACTGAAAAACACCAACAAATTCAACAACAACCCCAACACTGAAAAACACCAACAAATTCAACAACAACCCCAACACTGAAAAACACCAACAAATTCAACAACAACCCCAACACTGAAAAACACCAACAAATTCAACAACAACCCCAAAATCGAAAAACACCAACAAATTCAACAACAATCTCAACATTGAAAAACACGAACAAATTCAACAACAACCCCAACACTGAAAAACACCAACAAATTCAACAACAACCCCAATACTGAAAAACACCAACAAATTCAACAACAACCCCAACACTGAAAAACACCAACAAATTCAACAAAAACCCCAAAATCGAAAAACCCCAAAAAATTCAACAACAATCTCAACATTGAAAAACACCAACAAATTCAACAACAACCCCAACACTGAACAACACCAACAAATTCAACAACAACCCCAACACTGAAAAACACCAACAAATTCAACAACAACCCCAACACTGAAAAACACCAACAAATTCAACAACAACCCCAACACTGAACAACACCAACAAATTTAACAACAATCTCAACATTGAAAAACACCAACAAATTCAACAACAACCCCAACACTGAAAAACACCAACAAATTCAACAACAACCCCAACACTGAAAAACACCAACAAATTCAACAACAACCCCAACACTGAAAAACACCAACAAATTCAACAACAACCCGAACACTGAAAAACACCAACAAATTCAACAACAAACCCACAATCGAAAAACACCAACAAATTCAACAACAATCTCAACATTGAAAAACACGAACAAATTCAACAACAACCCCAACACTTAAAAACACCAACAAATTCAACAACAACCCCAACACTGAAAAACACCAACAAATTCAACAACAACCCCAACACTGAAAAACACCAACAAATCCAACAACAACCCGAACACTGAAAAACACCAACAAATTCAACAACAACCCCAACACTGAACAACACCAACAAATTCAACAACAATCTCAACATTGAAAAACACCAACAAATTCAACAACAGCCCCAACACTGAAAAACACCAACAAATTCAACAACAACCCCAACATTGAAAAACACCAACAAATTCAACAACAACCTCAACATTGAGAAACACCAACAAATTCAGCAACAACCTCAACATTGAAAATCAACAACAAATTCAACAACAACCCCAACACTGAAACAAACTAACAAATTCAACAACAACCCCAACACTGAAAAACACCAACAAATTAAACAACAACCTCAACATTGAAAAACAACAACAAATTCAACAACAACCCCAACACTGAAAAACACCAACAAACTCAACAACAACCCCAACACTGAAAAACACCAACAAATTCAACAACAACCCCAACACTGAAAAACACCAACAAATTCAACAACAACCCCAACACTGTAAAACACCAACAAATTCAACAACAACCCCAACACTGAAAAACACCAACAAATTCAGCAACCCCAACACTGAAAAACACCAACAAATTCAACAACAACCCCAACACTGAAAAACACCAACAAATTCAACAACAACCTCAACACTGAAACACACTAACAAATTCAACAACAACCTCAACATTGAAAAACACCAACAAATTCAACAACAACCTCAACACTGAAAAACACCAACAAATTCAACAACAACACCAACACTGAAAAACACCAACAAATTCAACAACAACCCCAACACTGAAAAACACCAACAAATTCAACAACAACCCCAACACTGAAAAACACCAACAAATTCAACAACAACCCCAACACTGAAAAACACCAACAAATTCAACAACGACCCCAACACTGAAAAACACCAACAAATTCAACAACAACCCCAACACTGAAAAACATCAACAAATTCTACACCAACCCCAACACTGAAAAACACCAACAAATTCAACAACAGCCCCAACACTGAAAAACACCAACAAATTCAACAACAACCCCAACACTGAACAACGCCAACAAATTTAACAACAATCTCAACATTGAAAAACACCAACAAATTCACCAACAACCCCAACACTGAAAAACACCAACAAATTCAACAACAACCCCAACACTGAAAAACACCAACAAATTCAACAACAACCCCAACACTGAAAAACACCAACAAATTCAACAACGACCACAACACTGAAAAACACCAACAAATTCAACAACAACCCCAACACTGAAAAACATCAACAAATTCTACACCAACCCCAACACTGAAAAACACCAACAAATTCAACAACAACACCAACACTGAAAAACACCAACAAATTCAACAACAACCCCAACACTGAAAAACACCAACAAATTGAACAACAACCCCAACACTGAAAAACACCAACAAATTCAACAACAACCCCAACACTGAAAAACACCAACAAATTCAACAACAACCCCAAAATCGAAAAACACAAACAAATTCAACAACAATCTCAACATTGAAAAACACGAACAAATTCAACAACAACCCCAACACTGAAAAACACCAACAAATTCAACAACAACCCCAATACTGAAAAACACCAACAAATTCAACAACAACCCCAACACTGAAAAACACCAACAAATTCAACAACAACCCCAAAATCGAAAAACCCCAAAAAATTCAACAACAATCTCAACATTGAAAAACACCAACAAATTCAACAACAACCCCAACACTGAACAACACCAACAAATTCAACAACAACCCCAACACTGAAAAACACCAACAAATTCAACAACAACCCCAACACTGAAAAACACCAACAAATTCAACAACAACCCCAACACTGAACAACACCAACAAATTTAACAACAATCTCAACATTGAAAAACACCAACAAATTCAACAACAACCCCAACACTGAAAAACACCAACAAATTCAACAACAACCCCAACACTGAAAAACACCAACAAATTCAACAACAACCCCAACACTGAAAAACACCAACAAATTCAACAACAACCCCAACACTGAAAAACACCAACAAATTCAACAACAACCCCAACACTGAACAACACCAACAAATTCAACAACAACCCCAACACTGTAAAACACCAACAAATTCAACAACAACCCCAACACTGAAAAACACCAACAAATTCAGCAAACCCAACACTGAAAAACACCAACAAATTCAACAACAACCCCAACACTGAAAAACACCAACAAATTCAACAACAACCTCAACACTGAAACACACTAACAAATTCAACAACAACCTCAACATTGAAAAACACCAACAAATTCAACAACAACCTCAACACTGAAAAACACCAACAAATTCAACAACAACACCAACACTGAAAAACACCAACAAATTCAACAACAACCCAACACTGAAAAACACCAACAAATTCAACAACAACCCCAACACTGAAAAACACCAACAAATTCAACAACAACCCCAACACTGAAAAACACCAACAAATTCAACAACGACCCCAACACTGAAAAACACCAACAAATTCAACAACAACCCCAACACTGAAAAACATCAACAAATTCTACACCAACCCCAACACTGAAAAACACCAACAAATTCAACAACAGCCCCAACACTGAAAAACACCAACAAATTCAACAACAACCCCAACACTGAACAACGCCAACAAATTTAACAACAATCTCAACATTGAAAAACACCAACAAATTCAACAACAACCCCAACACTGAAAAACACCAACAAATTCAACAACAACCCCAACACTGAAAAACACCAACAAATTCAACAACAACCCCAACACTGAAAAACACCAACAAATTCAACAACGACCACAACACTGAAAAACACCAACAAATTCAACAACAACCCCAACACTGAAAAACATCAACAAATTCTACTCCAACCCCAACACTGAAAAACACCAACAAATTCAACAACAACCCCAATACTGAAAAACACCAACAAATTCAACAACAACCCCAACACTGAAAAACACCAACAAATTCAACAACAACCCCAAAATCGAAAAACCCCAAAAAATTCAACAACAATCTCAACATTGAAAAACACCAACAAATTCAACAACAACCCCAACACTGAACAACACCAACAAATTCAACAACAACCCCAACACTGAAAAACACCAACAAATTCAACAACAACCCCAACACTGAAAAACACCAACAAATTCAACAACAACCCCAACACTGAACAACACCAACAAATTTAACAACAATCTCAACATTGAAAAACACCAACAAATTCAACAACAACCCCAACACTGAAAAACACCAACAAATTCAACAACAACCCCAACACTGAACAACACCAACAAATTTAACAACAATCTCAACATTGAAAAACACCAACAAATTCAACAACAACCCCAACACTGAAAAACACCAACAAATTCAACAACAACCCCAACACTGAAAAACACCAACAAATTCAACAACGACCCCAACACTGAAAAACACCAACAAATTCAACAACAACCCCAACACTGAAAAACAACAACAAATTCAACAACAACCCCAACACTGAAAAACACCAACAAACTCAACAACAACCCCAACACTGAAAAACACCAACAAATTCAACAACAACCTCAACATTGATTAACACTAACAAATTCAACAACAACCTCAACATTGAAAAACAACAACAAATTCAACAACCTCAACATTGAGAAACACCAACAAATTCAACAGCAACCCCAACACTGAAAAACACTAACAAATTCAACAACAGCCTGAACATTGAAAAACAACAACAAATTCAGCAACAACCTCAACATTGAAAAACAACAACAAATTCAACAACAACCCCAACACTGAAAAACAACAACCCCAACATTGAAAAACAACAACAAATTCAACAACAACCCCAACACTGAAAAACACCAACAAATTCAACAACAACCCCAACACTGAAAAACACCAACAAATTCAACAACAACCCCAACACTGAAAAACACCAACAAATTCAACAAAAACCCCAACACTGAAAAACACCAACAAATTCAACAACAACCCCAACACTGAAAAACACCAACAAATTCAACAACAACCCAAAATCGAAAAACACCAACAAATTCAACAACAATCTCAACATTGAAAAACACCAACAAATTCAACAACAACCCCAAAAGCGAGAGACACTAACAAATTCAACAACAATCTCAACATTGAAAAACACCAACAAATTCAACAACAACCCCAACACTGAAAAACACCAACAAATTCAACAACAACCCCAACACTGAAAAACACCAACAAATTCAACAACAACCCGAACACTGAAAAACACCAACAAATTCAACAACAACCCCAAAATCGAAAAACACCAACAAATTCAACAACAATCTCAACATTGAAAGACACGAACAAATTCAACAACAACCCCAACAGTTAAAAACACCAACAAATTCAACAACAACCCCAACACTGAAAAACACCAACAAATTCAACAACAACCCCAACACTGAAAAACACCAACAAATTCAACAACAACCCAAAATCGAAAAACACCAACAAATTCAACAACAATCTCAACATTGAAAAACACCAACAAATTCAACAACAACCCCAAAATCGAGAGACACCAACAAATTCAACAACAATCTCAACATTGAAAAACACCAACAAATTCAACAACAACCCCAACACTGAAAAACACCAACAAATTCAACAACAACCCCAACACTGAAAAACACCAACAAATTCAACAACAACCCCAACACTGAACAACACCAACAAATTTAACAACAATCTCAACATTGAAAAACACCAACAAATTCAACAACAACCCCAACACTGAAAAACACCAACAAATTCAACAACAACCCCAACACTGAACAACACCAACAAATTTAACAACAATCTCAACATTGAAAAACACCAACAAATTCAACAACAACCCCAACACTTAAAAACACCAACAAATTCAACAACAACCCCAACACTGAAAAACACCAACAAATTCAACAACGATCCCAACACTGAAAAACACCAACAAATTCAACAACAACCCCAACACTGAAAAACAACAACAAATTCAACAACAACCCCAACACTGAAAAACACCAACAAACTCAACAACAACCCCAACACTGAAAAACACCAACAAATTCAACAACAACCTCAACATTGATTAACACTAACAAATTCAACAACAACCTCAACATTGAAAAACAACAACAAATTCAACAACCTCAACATTGAGAAACACCAACAAATTCAACAGCAACCCCAACACTGAAAAACACTAACAAATTCAACAACAGCCTGAACATTGAAAAACAACAACAAATTCAGCAACAACCTCAACATTGAAAAACAACAACAAATTCAACAACAACCCCAACACTGAAAAACAACAACCCCAACATTGAAAAACAACAACAAATTCAACAACAACCCCAACACTGAAAAACACCAACAAATTCAACAACAACCCCAACACTGAAAAACACCAACAAATTCAACAACAACCCCAACACTGAAAAACACCAACAAATTCAACAAAAACCCCAACACTGAAAAACACCAACAAATTCAACAACAACCCCAACACTGAAAAACACCAACAAATTCAACAACAACCCCAACACTGAAAAACACCAACAAATTCAACAACAACCCAAAATCGAAAAACACCAACAAATTCAACAACAATCTCAACATTGAAAAACACCAACAAATTCAACAACAACCCCAAAAGCGAGAGACACTAACAAATTCAACAACAATCTCAACATTGAAAAACACCAACAAATTCAACAACAATCTCAACATTGAGAAACACCAACAAATTCAACAACAACCCCAACACTGAAAAACACCAACAAATTCAGCAACAACCTCAACATTGAAAACACCAACAAATTCAACAACAACCCCAACACTGAAAAACACTAACAAAGTCAACAACAACCCCAACAGTGAAAAACACTAACAAATTCAACAACAACCCCAACACTGAAAAACACCAACAAATTCAACAACAACCTCAACATTGAAAAACAACAACAAATTCAGCAACAACCCCAACACTGAATAACACCAACATATTCAACAACAACCCCAACACTGAAAAACACCAACAAATTCAGCAACAACCCCAACACTGAAAAACACTAACAAATTCAACAACAACCTCAACATTGAAAAACACCAACAAATTCAACAACAACCCCAACACTGAAAAACACCAACAAATTCAACAACAATCTCAACATTGAAAAACACCAACAAATTCAACAACAACCCCAACACTGAAAAACACCAACATATTCAACAACAACCCCAACACTGAAACACAGCAACAAATTCAACAACAACCCCAAAATCGAAAAACACCAACAAATTCAACAACAACCCCAACACTGAAAAACACCAACAAATTCAACAACAACCCCAACACTGAAACACACCAACAAATTCAACAACAACCCCAACATTGAAAAACACCAACAAATTGAACAACAACCCCAACACTGAAAAACACCAACAAATTCAACAACAACCCCAACACTGAAAAACACCAACAAATTCAACAACAACCTCAACATTGAAAAACACCAACAAATTCAACAACAACCCCAACACTGAAAAACACCAACAAATTCAACAACAACCTCAACATTGGAAAACACCAAGCCGGGGGGGGGGGTGGGCCGAGTCACTGAGACTCCGAGACACCGAGACACAGAGACACAGAGACTCAGAGACGCCGAGACGCCGAGACGCCGAGACACAGAGACTCAGAGACTCAGAGACGCCGAGACACCGAGACACCGAGACTCAGAGGCTCAGAGACTCAGAGAGGGTTGGGGGAGGAGCTTAGGTTTGGGGGGAGCCTGGGTTGGGGGAAGGAGCCTGGGTTGGGGGAGGAGTTTGGGGTTGGGGGAGGAGCCTGGGTTTGGGGAGGAGCCTGGGTTGGGGGGGAAGGAGCCTGGGTTGGGGGAGGAGCCTGGGTTTGGGGAGGAGCCTGGGTTGGGGGAGGATCCGGGGTTTGGGGAGGAGCCTGGGTTGGGGGAGGATCCTGGGTTGGGAGGAGGAGCCTGGGTTGGGGGGTGGAGCCTGGGTTTGGGGAGGAGCCTGGGTTGGAGGAGGAGCCTGTGTTGGGGAGAGGATCTTGGGTTGTGGGGAGGAGCCTGGGTTGAAGGCAGGAGGGGCCTGGGTTGGGGGAGGGGCCTGGGTTGGGGGGAGTGGCATGGGTTGGGGGAGGGGCCTGGGTTGGGGGGAGAAGCATAGGTTGGGGGGGGGGAGGGTCCTGGGTTGGGGGGGAGCCTGAGTTTGGGGAGGGGCCTGGACTGAGGGGGAGAGTCCTGGATTGTGGGAGGAGCCTCGGTGGGGGAGGAGCCTGGGTTGGGGGGAGGATCCTGGCCTGGGGCAGGGGCCTGGGTTTGGGGAGGGGCCTGGGCTGAGGGGGAGGGTCCAGGGTTGGGGGAGGGGCCTGTATTGGGGGGAGGGGCCAGTATCAGGGGTCGAGTGGGGGAATCTTGCTACCATGGTGATAGTCAGCCAGCCAATGGTGGGTAGCTTTCGGCGGGGTGGGGGGGGGTGGAGGCGGAGTAGCTGCTGTGATCTCCACCAATCAGAAGGGATGAATGGTGGCGCCATTGAGATCCCCACCAATGGAGACCCTCAAAGGCAAAATTGGCCAACTTGGGAAAGGGAATCTGACCAATGGGGGTCCAGGTCCTGGCCAGGGCTCAGTGGGCCCTGGCCAATGGGGGAGACCCAGGACC